>NW_008620883.1:0-24738 GCF_000691845.1 Merops nubicus | reverse complement strand
TTCCTTATATACCCCCCATTCTAGCTAACAAGTACTTTGTTTTTATTATCAGTTGTTTTTCACTCTCATTTATTAATTTTCCATTCTTTGAACATTTACATATTACTGATAAACCATTTTACCTTATGTATTTAAAATACAAAGATAATAGTCCTTTTTCTCTTTTCAAGTAAAGAGCACTTAATGAGCCTGATTTGATTTCTATGATTTCATCAGTTAGGATAATCAGTATAAGTAGTCCCTTATCTATTAGACAACTTTTTTTTTTTATTTCTTCGGTTTTGTTTTTGTTGCGGAGTACTATTTCTCTATGTTAAGACTGCAGGCTTGGGAAGGCATTTGTGCTTTTTGTCAGAGAAAATTATGCTCATTGATTTCTATATGTTGTTGTCTACACTACAGAAAAGATTATATTCTTTTATATTGGAAAAGGTCTCCATGAAGACTTGGACCAGTTTAAATGTGGCACTTTCAGAAAAGCTTTGGCATTGCTAACAGGTTTAGCAAATAATTTTTTAACTTTTTTTTCCCTGCTGGAGTCTTGGACTAATTTTTTAAGAAAACCAAGCTTTTGGTAGTTCTTGCCATCCAATATATATACATTTTGGTGTATTTATTAATAAAAATTAGATTGTTTATTAATATTGTTTATTAATATTAATGAATCCATATTAATCCATATTAATGCATAGCAGATATTCTTGAGTAACATCTTAACTTGATATTTTGTTCTTAAATAAGTCCCATGCACAGGTTTAATGTAATCCAGCTGTATAAAATTGAGCTGTAAAATGCTGTTCCCATTCTAACAAGAGTAGTTCATTAAGAATTACTAATCTTGTCTTACTTATAGATAGAAATAATTATTTTAAATGATCATAAATTCCCTAAAGTATCCTAGTAAAATGGATTAGGTAGAATCTTTTGGTTCACTGCCTGGAAAAGTATATGTCTTTGAATTAGTTCACCAATATGAATATGCATGGCAATAATGTTTAATGTATATTTACTAATAATTTCACATTGTATTTTCTTATGTCATCGTACCTGTCAAAAACCTAATTTATAGCGATGTTCAAGAAATGCATACAGCATACATGTTGCTCACAGTAAATGCAACACTTGAAAACAAATTTGCAAATTATTTTCCTCAATGCACAGGTAAGAGTACAAATATAGGATCCAATTATCCTTAAGGTAAGAAACAATATAAACACTTAGCATAACTAACATACATTTAAGATTTATTTTTTTTTATTTTTTTTTTTTTACCTCCTGAAGTTATAATTATGGTGTAAAGTGTTCAACAATGCGATGCATCAAATATTTACAGTTCCACTTAAATTTCTAGAAAAATATGTGACTTCAAGAAGGCAATGTTTTTAAAAGAAGAAACCAAAAATTATGTTACTTCAGTTATGTACTGTGGACCAATGCTAAAACATGATCAAAACAATAAAATTAAAAGATGATTGATAACATGCAAACAAAAGCTATTGATAAAAATTTCTTTTCTTTAGGCTAATATGACTATACAGAAGAAGGACAAAGGCAAAGTTTTGTTTTGTATTATGTGTAGATTATGTTTTGTATTTTTTGTATTATTATATTTTTGTATTTTTTGTATAATATTTTATATTAAGTGTCCTGAGTTTGATATTTCAGCCATGGAGAGTACTATACAGTACATAATAGGAAGAATTGTGAGTACTACATTTAAAATCTATGTCTGCAGCATCTTTTTCATTTGAAAAAAAAAATAAAATCCATTATTCACAACAGAAACAAAATCATTAAATTATCTTCCTCAGTAAGAATATCTTGCAGTCCTCAGTGGTAAAATGTCCTCTATTAAAGATAATACTTACATTTATTTAGCTTCTCTAAAGTAAAAAAAGAAAAATAGTGGAGGAGCTGTCAAATTAGTTATCACCACAGGAAAGGCCCTGTGGTACAACGGCAATGATTTATTTTGCAAAGAGAGTAAAGAACTAAAATAAGAAGAAATGTTTAAGGACTGTAATGCAAATTAAAATCACTACTCTGGTAGACATTCTAAGCATGCAATGTATTTTGGAGTCGAAATTTTGATACCCTATTTTGAATGAGAAATCAAATATTGATGAACTTTGAAAAGGAAGAAGGATTTGTATACAAGACACATGGTGTATAGACTTAAAAGAATAGAGACAGGTTGAGTTTTTGTTTTAAGTTCTGCAGCTCAGCAACGATAAAAGAAATACAGACATAAGCAATGCCCTAGGGCAGACCAATTGCCCATTGTCATGCACATGTTCTCTTTGACAGTGGGAGGAGAACAGGTTAATTGAGGAGATCACAGGAGCCTGGCCAACATGGAGTTAGGCATGTTAACTAGTACATCCATACCAAGACTTAATTTCCACACTTATTAGTGAGAAACTGCTGCTTATGAATGTACCTAAGCCCTTTCTGACCCTGCTGCTATAGCTCCCTCCACAGCCTCCTGTATCAGCAAGTCCCAAGAGTTCGCAACCTGCTGCGTAAGGTACTTTCCTTTATGAAAGGCAACTGTTTTAATACAGTTGGAGTATCCCTGCAACAGTCCACTGTGTTAGTAAAGTCCCTTTCTTTAGCCAAACACAACATTAAAAAGGAAGATATTTTCTTCATATTTCTTGCAGGAAAAAAAATAAGCTGGGAAATTTCCAAGAAGCATGAGACGAACACATGCTTAAATATATGCCACTGGACTAACAGCTCCTGCTTTCACCAGATAGATTTTTATCAGAATTGCTCTTTGTTCTCTGCAATAGAGGGACATTGTTGAAAAAGATAAAGGCTCAGGAAACACCATCAAATCTGATGTCATGGACAGTAGAAGAAATGCCTATGCTAATTCTCACTTCAGCTGGTACTTCTCTCTATTTGTAGGGAGCCATAATAGGAATGCTACCTTGTGTTTGAGGGCAGAATACCCACGTTAGCACAGTGATATGCATGCACAAAATAGGTTCACCTTTCAACAGGAATTATTTCAAGTACAGCACTATCATACTTAGCACAGTTACCCTGCTTTTTGTTACAGAGCTCAGACAGCCTTTTGCCAATACACATACAAGCCTACCAATTTCGGAAGGGGCCAAGATTTCACCCAGGCTGGCGATGAAGCACAGATCATTACACTGAGTGTTTGCATTGTTACTCCAAGTATCAGCAAATAAGTAGTATATACAGAGGATTTGAATCAAGTTTGTATGGAGCATGAAACACTGAGAAATGATTATGCAACTGTCGCCAAGTCATCTGATTGTTAACGACACTCATAACTGCTTGCATGTATGAAATGCTTGCACAAATGAAATCATCTAATCGTTATTGATCTGATAATATACAAGTACGAATACTGCTCTGAAATTATTTCTTATAGTACAGCTAGGGCTTTAAAATTTGCTGACATGGAAACTACAACATTTATTTATATTTCTTTATTCCAGCTATTTCACAAAACTCTTTTATTCTATCTCTTTGCTGCTGTGTGATTTTGTTAAAAAGAAATTTGCTAATTTTTCCTCTTTTTACATTCCTCTTTCTTCCCTGTCCTGTTTTATGTTTTGGGTTTGTTTGTGGGTTTGTGGTGGTTTTTTGTTTTTTTTTGTTTGTTTTTTTTTTTTTTTTCCAGACTGTTTTATCCAAGGCCATTTAATTTTTCTTTTATTGACCTCTGCCATTCCCAGCCTACCCACTGTCTATTGATGAGACAAGTAATAAGCAGTCACAGAGATGGGTTGTAAGGGTAGAGAAGCAGCAGGGAACAGGGCATGTAGTGAACAGGCAGACAGAAAAAGAGATCCCAAAGGGAAGTAAGTTTATGGTTTTGGGAGTACTCAGAGGTGTTGTGCCATATGCTTTCAATGGGAAAGTTCTGTCGTCTCCTTGGTCATGTACTATTCTGAAATATGTCTGTCTCTCATTTAAGTCAGAAATGTCCACATTTAGTGAAAGAGTGCTGATCAAAATTTAGTTGAACCTCTCAGTGAAAGTGTTGATTTGTTGAACTTCCCACAATGAAAGCTGTTAGTCACAAATTCCTCAGCAGCTTGACTGCAAATGTGCAAATTGTTGCACTTCATGTTTGATAAAGAATGTGGCAAATTATTTAGGAGAAGGGATGGAGGACAAAAAGGTTAATGACAGACTTGCTTTTGAAGATGAACCGTGAATTAATGGATTCAGTTCAGATACTGTTGGTCATGGTCCAGTGGTAATTCATTTATAAAGACAGTTATCATCAGCTTTAAACATGAGAAGATCAGGAGATGGCTTCTTTAAATTAAAACTTGGGAGCATTGCATTAAAATTAAATTATTGTTTAAAAGGAATCATAAACTTAATAAAAGTATGACAGGAGACATTGTAATTTATGTAAATGCAGACTTGCAAGCAAAAGCTATAGCATGCTTTCTGATGCTTTCATTTATTGCATTCTGCATTAGTCACAGAAGCCATTTTTACATCATGTTGTTCAAGGAGCCTAATCATAGAGGGAGAAATGGACGTCTCATCAGGAATAGACAAAAAAAAAAAAAAAGAACAAACAACAAACAACCAAACAAGCCTTAAATAGCAGCTTTGTGCTATACTAAGCTTTACTAGGGGAGCCTGTGAAATGCGAACGACCGTATCCAGACTACTCCTCACAGAAGATTTCCCATGCATATCTCTATTTATTTTATTGTATCATGGTAAAATAAAAAAAGAAGAGAGATAAAATGGAGGAGGGAAGGAGGGAGAAAAAAGGATAGAATCCACGAGAGACCATGTTTCAAAGGCAAATACGACAATTTTCTGAAATTCGTGCTGATGAAGTCTCATGTACACAGCAAAGGGAAAAAAAAATACAGTGGAAAATCAGCTCACAGGTTCTGTAACATTTTTTAATCTTTTCCTGTGTTTTATTTGCATTATCAATCATTGCCTTCTCAAAGAAGTAATTCCCCTTCCGAATAACTTACTCCTGCTGGAGGGTTTCTCATGATGTGACATCCCCCAGTGCTGCATGCCACAACCCTGCCCTCTCTCCTAGCAATGTTTTTTATTGTGGCAGGGTAGTCCTTGGGAAGAAGGACATATGTTGTTTGGAGCATGGCTGCTGATCAGAAGCTATTTCCACCACCAGTCCCTCCTCCTCCTTGTGGGAAACCATTTGCAGACAGAAGAACTAGGTGCAAGGAGCTGGGTGCCTTGTCCTCAGCTGCCACTTTTGAGCCTCTACATGAACTCCAGATGGGCTGGTGCACAGCTGTGCTGTTGCATGTTGCATATCTTCACCAAGGAAGACATAAAATTTGTCAGAAATTAATATTTCTCTGATTCTGTAATTAAAGTGCATGTGCTGATTACACAGGAAAATCAGCTTTTTAAAAATTCTGCATACTTGGCTTTTTAAATGAAATAAAAATCTTTCACTTATAGTTCTGTAATTTGATTTACAGGTCTAATGGCAATAACTTATCATGTTTGTTGCCTTGAGGAGTGAGGGAAAGGCTGCCACTGCTGTGAAGGCCAGCAGCTCTTCTTCCCCATAGGGGCAGCAGGGCAGGACCTGCTAGCCAGGGCAGCAAGTGGCCATTGGGGCAGCCCCAGCCCCTGGCATGGGATGTGGGCTTCTGGGTGGGCCCAACTTGCTGCAGCCCATCTTCAAGCAGGGCTGAGCTGTGAGGAGCTGGAGGCTGGCCCTACTCTGGGGTTGCTGGGGCTGGGGCTGGTGGTCCTAAAGGGTATGAAATGGGTTCCTGGCCTGTGGGCAGGGTGGGGACAGCTCTGGAGTGGATGGGGAGAGGCAGTCAGAGCTGACAAAGGAGGCAAGAAGGTCAAACAATGTAGTTGGGGGTAGCAAGTGATAAATGGGCAGAAGTGCCTCCTGTTCTGCCCTGCAAGCCTGGTCCCATGCTGTTACGCATTGTTATAAAGAGGCAAAAGCCTGCTTGTCTTCCCCTGGCACGCAGCAGAGACACATTTTTCCTGGTGGTGGCAGTCTGGTCCTCGTGTCTTAGCTGTTGCTTAGGCAGGATGCCACACTTTCCTTACAGAAGAAAAGTGTGTAAAAAGAGTAGCAGGATTTAGGGGGGCATCTGTCAGCAGCAGCGGAGGGCAGTGGGGTGAGGGGGCCAGTCAGCCCTTCTGAAGCGAGAGGCTGAGCAGCTTAGGAATGTCAGCTGAGGCTGTAAATCATGAAGATGTCACCAAAAGAATGATTTTGCTAAAGAAAAGCTTACAGGAATCTCTCATAAAACAGCTGATAGGTAATTTGATAATGGTATCTTTCAACTACACTGATGGGGCACAAGTTTTACCTCATTCTTATCCCAACAGTGGCGTCAGTGACAAGACTTTGGTAATTGCAGGACCCATATTCTTCTATATTTTACTTCGGAGTTATGATTACATAATTTCCTTTCTTAAATGCCAGTAAACCGAGCTGCCTGTGCTGTCACAATAGTTTTTCAGTGTGAGATCCATGAAAAATTATCAGCAGCAGGAAATATATTTGGGTTGGCAAAAAGTGTGAAAAAAAAAGATGAGTTTACAGCTTTTTTTTTACAAAGTTTTGCTAAAAAAAAAAAAAAAAAAAAGAGATATTTCCTTAAGATATTAGAAGCATAGCTAATCTTTTATTACATGTTAAGTACCACATTAATCTTGAAACGTATGCATTACCCAATACTTAAACACTGTAAATTAATACTCAGTTAGGTTGGTATGAAACGATGTTTCCACCAAAAAAATAAAAAAAGTATATCATTATTTATTCTGTTTTGGAGACTAAAACTTTCTTAATTATCTGACATGAGTTATACAGAATGCTATAATCAACAGAATGGAATTAAATAAGAAACATCTATTGATAGAACTACAAAACCTGCCTAGAGCCTGTGATAAACATTTAGAGTCAAGCTCTGGTTTGCCTCTTGGGGAAAGCACACAAACAGTAAGACTAGATTCAAATGTAAGCTGTAATAACAACCCGATGTAATGGCCAGATTTTATACGTGCTAAAAGAAATCTATGAGTTTGATCGCACACTTGTAGTTAGTTACTAAAGTTGCAGCAGTTTATACTGCTCTCAGTAACTAGGAGCAGTAGTCAAAACATAAATTAATAAAAAGAACGCTGTTTAGACCTTAAAGCAGAACTGTAAACCCATGTGAACGTAGGTCATTTAGAGCTTTCCAAGCAGGTTGCTAAGCAGAAGACGATACATCACTGGGCTGTATGTGAAAGGGTGATAACTTTGTGTGTAAGAGACCCCAGGAATTCTTCACATATGGTGATAATCTACTTCAGCACACAGAATAGTGGCAAGACTCTCCTGACTCTGTGTAGCACTGACTGTGTGGTACTAGATTTTAAAGGGACAAGGAAAAACAAACCAACCATGATTTTTCACTTTAGTATTATAAATGGGACTGATCCAATGTAAGCAATTACATTAGAGTAATCTACAAACAAATTAGGAAACATGTTTCAGCCTCTGAAAAAGAGATGTTTAAGAACATTTCGTACACTGAAGGGAATCTGCTTGGGCATTCATCATGCATCCTGTTTTATAAGGATATATTTCCTTTTATAAGGAATGTACCTTGTAAAACAAATCAAATGTTGCATCTCTCTGCTTCTTACAAAAAGAATAACATCTCAAAGTGCACTAAACACTTATATTTAAATATAACTAAACAGTGCCGCAGTTGCAGTCTCCTGACTGAATCAATCAAAACCAATAAATATTTATATGCCATGATTTATCTTACCCAAGAGCAAACACCAAAATAACCCTACAGTATAGAAATGCTTGTTTCCCTGCATGGACTGTAAGGATATGAAAACAAATGCCTTACAGAGATAAAGAGCTGAATCTCATCCTAGTAAATTATATAAATTTCACCACAAACAAAGGAAAATGAAAAAAAAAAAAGTTTTTTTCTGATTGCTGTGGTGGCCTGTATCATCTATTCAACAATAGCCTGCTCCAAGACTGAAGTTTTACAGGAAAAACTGCAAGATGTTTACCCATACTTCATTCAGCAAGCTAATAGCTGAGCAGACAGATTTAAACACTCCAGCTCTCCACCTCTTAGAATCGTAGAACGGTTTTGGTTGGAAGAGACCTTAAAGGTCACCTAGGTCCAACCCCACTGCCATGCACCGGGGCACCTCTAAGTAGGCCAGGTTGCACAAAGCCCCATCCAACCTGGTCTTCAGCACCTCCAGTGATGGAGCATCCAGAGCTTCCCTGGGCAACGTGTTCCACTGGCTTACCACTCTCACAGTAAAGACTTCTTCCTAACATCTAGTGTAAATCTACCCTCTTCCAGTTTGAACCCATTACCCCTTGTAAAAACTTGCTCCTCAGCTTTCCTGTAGGCCCCCTTTAAGTACTGGAAGGCTGTTATAAGGTCTCCCCAGAGCCTTCTGTTCTCCAGGCAGAACAACCCCAGCCCTCTCAGCCTGCCGTCATAGAAGAGGCGTTCCAGCTCCCTCATCATCTTCGTGGGCCTCCTCTAGACCCGCTCCAACAGGTCTATGTCCTTTTGTGTCTGGGCTCCAGAGCTGCACACAGAATTACAGAGTAGAGTCTGACAAGAGCAGAGTAGAGGGGGAGAATCACCTCTCTTGATCTGCTGGCCATGCTTCTTTTGATGGAGCCCAGGATACAGTTGGCTTTCTGGGCCTCACTTGCACGTTGTTGGCCAATGTCCAGCTTTCCATCAGCCAAGTCTTTCTCCTCAGGACTACTCTTAATCCATATTCTTTTACCATCAATTTTTAATAAACCAGAAATACTTGCCTAATTAGAGATCCTCTGGAAGGACACGGTAGAGTCTGATCATGTTCACAACATGCTGAGAGACCTGTCCATGTCTGGTTGTTCTGACCAAGGTGTGGGTTGGAGTCATATCTCATAGTGTTGTATTAAAGTTTGTATAAATTATAAAAGTAAAATGTAATTGAAATATGCATGAACCTTGTTGCTCCTAAAGATCCTCTATACAACCACATTCCTATTTATTTACCTAAAATTAACATAAAATATTAATTTGACATGATTAATCTAAAATTAGATTTAGAAATGAACTATTAGACAATGTGGCTTTGATAATAAAAAAGATATTCCTGTAAGAAAGAGAAGTGAAGCGGTGATGAACTATGGATTTGTTTACCAAACCATGAAGGACCACCTGGAACTGCCAAGATTAGAAAAGAAGTAGGAAAAGGTAATTCTGGCAGGGGGAGATAGCGACCACCAATTTATTGACCACTGACTCAAATAATACCACCTACTGAAAAAAAAAAAAAAAAACATCAATGGAAGATGATGGAGCCTGCCTGCTAATTTAAAGAAGAAGAAAGGAACTCAAAACAAATCAATAAAAAGAATGATAATTAATATGTATTAATTATTTGAAAATATAATACTAGGTGTATAAATATAGAAATTTCTTGAGTTACAGTGTGCTGTTTTGGGCAGACACTCATCCATGCGCATCGATGAAATAAATTTGGAATACCTCCACTCTGTGTTATTGGCATGCACACGGGGTAAAGGACCCAGATTTGGGAAAACAGTAGAAGGAGAGCAGGCTTTCCCAGAGAAAGGCACAACATGTGATATCTGTGACTCTCAGCACTGGTATACCACTGTCAGCTCCTGGACAGTGCCAGAGCCACCACACGGTGCTACACTGTCATCAGACCCCACACATCAGGCACGTTGCCTGTGCCCGTGCTGAGGGTCCCAAGGTACAAGTCAATCAGGGCGTGAGATGTAGCACTAGGCACGTATCTTACAGGTAAAGTTGCAACAAAACCACAGAAAAAGCCAGCTAACATCACATGCACTGAACAGAGCTTTTTGGAACTATACACACATTCATAATAGCCATAATAAAAAAAATGTCTTTCTAGCATCTGAATACTTTAGACTCCAGTCTTTTAAAATGTATTTTGTATTCCAAAAAATATAATTGAGATACTGAAACAAGGAAGTAATAAAACATGCAAGTACCCAGATTTTTTTCTTTTTCTTTTTTTCTTTCTTTTTAATATAAGTAGCAGATGAAATTTTTGGGATGAATGGTAATGAATCAATTTTCTGACAATAGCTCTCTAGTTCAAATTTCATTTTTCACAACATTGGTTGAGACACCCAGTTCCCTTGCCACCACATCTTAACTGTATCCTCAGATAGATTAACTTCATAGCAGAATAGCATGTCGTATAATGATTTTTAATAACATTTATTCATAAGATTTTTACTCCTCTCAGCTTCTGCCTCAGGGTCTGCTAGAACACCATGTAGTTCATTAGTAGGCACCCTGAGAAGTCAATGAGGCAGATACAATGTGTAGATTAAAAAAACAACATTGTTTAACTCTTCTTAACCTTTGAAAACCCATTTATAGGTTTATTTAATACTAAACTTCAATAATGGTGCACATTGTTGCAAATTAACAAATTCTGATCATATGACATAATTCTGGGACTAGGACATTTAGTAAAGAAGAAAAAATGACAACAAAAAAAAGGGAAAAAGTGAAAAATATGAGGTGAATTTCCATACAAAAGTTCTTAAATGTTTCCTACAATTTTGTGTAAATATTAATGTAAATGTTAGAGATAAATATTGATCTAGAATAATTATGTTTTGTAAGGAATTTGTTTACATATTTTTAATTTTTTTTATATTGATGTATGTATTTTCTGAAAAGGTAACACAGGCAGCAAAAAAGTAAAGAAAAAATAAGAAAAAAAAAAAAAAGAAAGCAGGATTGTATTATCTACTTTATCTTTAGAGAAATATGTATTTACCTGTAAGAATGGCCTTCTTTTGTGTAAGGAAGTTAAAATTACAGACCACAAGCATAAACAACCTGTCCCATATGTACCTGTATGTGGTATGTGTGTGTGTATATATATATATATATATATACACCTTATGCATATAACATCATAAATATTATTTGACAGATTAATGTATTTTCCAAACTGAGAAACATGAAGCTACCTCTAAGAAAAGGGCCAAAATCAGATGAACATTTTACCACACCTTCATGACAAAACTTTCAGAGGGTACAGCAATAGTTCTATACTAGCATGTTGGACTTGTTAAGGGATTTTTTTTTTACTAGAAGGTATGGAAGGGAACCTTTCATACATTTACAAATATTCTGTTCAATTTTTAACTCCTGAAAATTGATTTTTCTGTCTAATCATTTTTTTTGGAAAATAAATCAGAAACAAAACCAAACACACCTCCATACTTCTCTGTCAACATGGTTCCTCCATCCACCAGGAGACAAATAATTTGCCCAGGTTTTAAATGATTGTTTAGCCATGTTTTTGTTTCACAACATAATGCACCTCTTCCTGCATGAGGTTAGATAATTGTTCATAGAGCACTGATTTTTTCCGGATTTGATCCAAATAATTTTTTTTCATGCATGTTCTTTCCCTTTTCCTAGGCTTGGATTAGGTTGCGCTTCTCAGTTTCATTTTCAGAAGTTGGAAGCAAAAAATTCCTATGTTTCTGTTCATCAGAATAGCAAAGGGATCTGCTTATGTCACTCTCTAATGAAAAAAAGATCTGATCCACCATCTCAGGGAACAGTCCGTGGAAGGTTATTTTTGAATCGGCTAGGTGCTGAAGGAGCATTCAGATTCTCCCACCCTGAAGACTGAAAAGTCTGTCGAGCAGTGCTTGGATGTGGGAGATGCAAGGTGATGCCAGCTGGTTGTTGTATAACGTTATGGTATCCTAATCTATTCGCATGAAGAGCACCATGTTCACCATTCTGTGAACAAGGCTGGTGTCAAATACAAAACAGATACAGTAATTGCTATAGTCAGCCATATTAAAATTATTTAAGTAAAGACAACATATTCTAAAATGAGAACCAAGGCACCAGAAAGGGGGCACAGCATTGATGAAGCTTTATTTTCAAAAATTTCATGGGCCAGTGACTGAATTAATTAAATATGAAAAACATAAATGAAATCACCTTACATTTGGCAAATACACTTTATGCTTTGAGTTGCCTTAGAAAGCAGAGGCAAAATACAAACACAGAGAACAAAGAGTGAAGCAGAGCTAGTGTGACATCTGGCAAAGTACCACATTAACTCTTATGGTTAGCACACACCATCACTGTACTCTAGTGGAAACTAGCTGAAATCTTTTGGACTGCAATGTAGTGGTAGAAATGGGTAACCAAACAGATGTCAAGATATTTGTGAGATACATTGCTATGAACTATGCATAACATAATACATATCAACTGAGGGAAATTGTGCTCTGTCTTGGCCTTACCTAAAAAGAACAAATAAACTGCTGATGGTCTGTTACCAACATTCTTCAGAAACAATGTAGATTTAAAAATCAAAGAAATACAGTGATTTGAAGTAATAATTTAGAAAAAAACCCCCATTTTGTCTTAAACTCATCCAGGCAGTAAAAGCTAGATGGAAGACCTCAATTTCTTAAATCAAATGTATTTTGCCTTTTCACAGAATCACAGAATGTTAAGGGTTGGAAGGGACCTCTGGAGATCATCAGGTCCTACCCCTGCCAGAGCAGGACCATCTAGTCTAGGGCAGGTCACGCAGGAACACACACAGATGGGTCTTAAAAGTCTCCAAGGTAGGAGATTCCACAGCCTCCCTGGGGAGCCTGTTCTAGTGTTTTGTAACTCTTACAGTAAGGAAGTTCTTACTCATGTTGATGTGGAGCTTCCTGTGCTCTAGCTTGTATCCATTGTCCCTCATCCTATTGCAGGGTACAAGTGAAAACAGTTTGCCCCTTCCTTCCTGACACCCAGCCTGCATATAGTTATACACATTAATTAGATCCCCCCTAAGTCTTCTCTTCTCCAGACTAAAAAGCCCCAGGTCTCTCAGCCTCTCCTCACAGGGCAGGCGTTCCAGTCCCCCAGCCATCCTCGTAGCCCTTCGCTGGACTCTCTTGAGTAGATCTCTGTCCCTCTTGAAATGGGGAGCCCAGAACTGAACACAATACTCCAGATGAGGTTTCACTAGGGCAGAGTAGAGGGGGAGCAGAAGACCTCCCTTGTTCTGCTGGACACACTCTTCCTAATGCACCCCAGGATACCATTTGCCTTCCTGGCCACAAGGGCACACTGGTGTCCCATGGACAACTTGTTGTCCACCAAACAACTTTTGCCCAATATTTTCCAATTAATATATCAAAGTACTAAAAAGCCACTGGTTCGCATAAGCATTCCCATGTGTCAGTGTCATATATGTTGCTTCATTTGTGTTGCATTTGTACTGAAGCTGGTGAAGGGTCTAGAGAAAAAGTCTCATAAGGAGCATCTGAGGGAACTGAGGTTGTTTAGCCTCGAGAATAGGAGGCTCTGGGGAGACCCTAGTGTTCTGTACAACTATCCAACAGGAGGCTGTAGTGACGTGAGAGTCGGTCTCTTGATCCAAGTAACAAGTGATAGGATGAGAGGAAATAGCCTCAGCTTGTGTCAGGGAGGTTTATACTGGGTATTAGAAAAATTTATTCACAGAGTGTGGTGAAGCAGTGGAACAGGCTGCCAGGGAAGTGGTGGAGTCGCCATCCCTGGATGCACTTAAAAGATGTGTAGATGTGGTGGTGAGGGACATTGGAGTGGTGGATGTGGCAGTGTTAGGTTTACGGTTAGACTTGATGATCTTGTAGATATCTTCTAACCTAAACAGTTCTATGATTCAATGAATAAATATAATCCCCTTGTATTTCCTTAATCTGCAATGCAAAATGGGAGGAAGAAAAAAAATATTAATATCACGTTAGCCTAAGAAGGTTAGATGCAGTCACCGACAACATCAAGAGCTGGTCTTCCTGACCAGCACAGAAATAAATACATAAATAAATAAAAATTGTCTGTGTTTTCTTCTGTTACATATAATTCAACAAGAGTAATGAAGAGCCAAAGTATTCAGGATCCATCCAAAGCTTAAAACTTTTAATCCCAAGAAACTTCACAACTGGTGTCACATGTTTTTTCTGAGAAATCACAAACTTCCCCTTCCACTTTCTACAAGGCCAGATGATGACTCTAAAAATTGCCTCGTACCCATCTGTTCAAACTACTGGTTAGTGGCACCGTTCTCCCCATTTTTTTGTCTTTTTGTATGAAATGTAAATTTTCAGGTCGGGAATCTGCAATACTGAGAATTAAAAAACCTTGGGCTTGACAAAGTATTGACTCTCAGCAAAGAAGTGTTCTTCATTTAGGTGCCCAAAGATATAAGTAGAGTAAGTTAATATGCCATCCATGATGAATTACTGAAAACATCAGCAAAGAGCAATTACTGTATGTCTGATCTTAATTAGGCTTCAAGTTAAAAATACGATACCTTATGTAAGCTACCTCAGGGAACATATGCCATCAAAGAGCAATAAAAAATGCTAAATATTCTATGGATAGAATTCGCTGCTATAGCAGCTTCCCAAGAGAGCAGATGTAAGTTTTCAGGCATTGTCTGAACATTAAGAACTTGGCAGTATTTTCAAATCTCACCATGAGAGTGCTTGTCTCCTCCGTCATTAGCTTAACATCATGTTAGATTGCAGTGCCCATTGCCACAGAATGAAGAAGTCTGGCTGCTTCTTTGGACTGAAATAACTGTTGTTTTATTATGCATCTCACATATTGTATGGAGGGGATATTTCTTCTACTAAGCCATTAAAAAAACAACTAAAAGATTCATGAGTGCAGTAAAACAGGCTACAGAGAATGATAAAAATATGCTGTTAATAAAGTATAAGAAAAATTATAGAGTTCAGAAGGTCTACTGACTTGAAGAAATGTTTTCATTTTATGCATATAACTATGTTTCTTATACTTGATTTTGTCCTGCATAAGTCACATTTTTAACACTGGTGCCCACCTCTCACTTGTGTTATTTGAAGATAATAAGAAAGAAGGTGGAAGGAGCCTCAAGTTGGTCTTGTCAGAGTAATCAAGTCTCAATAATTTTTTTAAATCTTCAGTCTTTCAGAACTAGATCCTAGATTTATCTTGCAGTAGCAGATGTTTGGCCAAAGGCTGCAAGGATTTTGAAACAGTCAGCATTCAGTGCTTCCCAATGTATTGTATACCGTACTTGCAAGTTAAAAGGAAATAAATCCTATTTTCTTTATTGCATTACTACTTCTTTCTCTTCTTTCAAGAACATAATTTGAAAAAATCCCACTTTTTTTTTTTTTCAACAAAACAATTAATCTTTCTAGATCTTCCCTATGCTAAAACCAAGATTAAAATAAATCTGAACGTAACAAAGTATGCGTGTTGTGAGGGCTAGTGTTGTGCTCTGATGTTGCCAAATTACAGCTAATACATCTGGTGCTCCACTTCAAAGGCATGTTTGGTCATGGTCTGCGTGTTAGGTAATTACATGCTGTGTTGTACATAATAATGTTTTTTAATTTGGCTTGCTCTGCATAACATCGATTCTATTATTATATAATTCCTACCTCTGCAAATTAGTGTTTTTCTATTTTCTGGTTGATTTGGGAGCAAAATTTCATACAAGTTGCACATGAAATTTAGGATAGCTTGAGTCTCAATTCCTCTCTTGTGTATTACTCAGGCATCTAGAATATCTGCTTTTCATACAATTTACAGAATGTATTGACAAGCATATATTTATTATGGCATTGAAGAGTTCCCTGATTTCCTTGGAAAACAAGGATGTTTATGTGACAAACTATGGAGAGAAAGGAGTTCAAATCACTTAATAAAAGATGATTGAGTAAAATATCTATAGCTATATATATCTTCTGCCATTAGGGTTTTCTGGATTAGCATAGTGCATGTTTCCTACAAAGCATTTATTAATCTGTTAAAACTTTATTTTACAGAATGCAGATAAACATTTTTGTATGGCATAGAAAATGGAAGGACAAACCTATTGTTCATAAAAGCTGAAAGGAAGGAGAACTGCAAGAAAGAAACATTTCTTATTATAGTGTGAAGATATAATTTAAGAATAAATGCTTTGACCCTTTTAATGGTATTGGAGATAAATGTGTTTGCTATAGAACAGGTCTTGGCAATCAAGAAGAATATTTTATTTAGTACAATCATGTTCCACTACACAAATGAATCAAGATGAAATTAAATAGTTCCACTCATCCACTTAAAATAAGTTACTAAATATAATCATGGCTAAACATACTAGGTAGGCATTTGAAAAATTAAAATTTACAAGACTACATGAATTTATTAAAGTAAGCAGAACATATGCCACATACAAGTCTTGTTCATGCCATTTATATTTGAAAGTTCACCATTTTAAGCTGTGCAAGTGGGAAAAACTAGAAAGGTTAAAAGAACAATCCTGGAACAGAATGAAAAATCAAATAATTTAACAACAAATGCTATAGCTAAAAGAATCTGTCAAGAAAGAAAGAAAATGCCATGCCAGACAGTCCAATTGATACACAAAGTAATTAGGGTTTGTGTTAAGAGTCCAAATTCGAGATGAAACACCTCAGGAGGAAAAACTTAGTTTAGTTCCCAAACCAGGACATTTCACTATGAAAATAAAATATAATTGATTCAGAGATTTTGTGTGTGCTTTTAACTTAAAAAAAGGTTAACTTAATAGAATTTGGCAAATGGAACTAGTTTTAACAAGGTCAAATACTCTGTAAGGTTGTGCTGGTTAATTAGAATATACTGAAATGGGAAATCCACTTGTAGATGAAACGTTCCCTGAAGAGCTGATTATATACAGCAGTTTTTAAGAGCAGTTGCTGGTGCTTAGCAAGGCTGGCAGCTAGTGGAATTAAAAGTCTGCTGGAAGATCCAAAAGAGATCGTTGAAGATGCAGAGATACATTAGAAGCAAAATATAAGTGACTCATTAGAAGACTTTACCAAAAAGGTTGTAAGAGTTTTAGTTTCTTGAAACTCCTCTTCTACCCCTACATCCTTCTAAGAGTACAGAGAAGTACAGAGTGCTTTCATTGTTTCCTGTTGACTTGCTTTCTAGGTCAGCTTCATGTACCATATACCATGATGGTATGCTGCAGCCTCCCATTGGGCCAGCCAACTAACAGAAGACAGTATCTCCTCCTCTGAACTGGACTAGGCATGTTAAGCCTGTCTTCAGAGAGAAGACTTTAATATTTAATTAACAGCATAATTATTAGTACACAGTTCTTCTGAGCATGAATTTTGGGTAATTAAACTGAATGGCTGTCTTGATCAACAAGGAAAGTCCTATCACATTTAAAAGAAAATAATCCATTTAAGAAAAAATAAAGCCTACGAAAGCAATGTCACCATAAGATAGCAGCTGACCTTTTCAGTATTTCTTCTGAAAGCTTGTTTTGAAGTTGTCCAAAACCCATCCTCACTTAAAATATTCAAACATGAGTAATCCTTTTAGAAGTTTTGACATTTTAAGCCATGGTATAGGTAGGAGAGGAGAAATGTTTCTTAATTTTATTGTCTGATTATAGGAAAGTTGCCATTATGTTCATGTCAGAGGTCTGGATACATGAATTACATGAATTTGACTTTATGAGATGAGTGAGGCAGGTAGAATTTTAGCAGAAACAGATGATGGGTTGCAGGTTAAATAAAGATATACATTGCATTTTAAAATCTGGGAGGTGGTTCAGTGCTGACACTAAGTTTTATATATAAGACATGTTGGAAGTTATTCTTGTACAAACAAATACAATTTACAGAGTGGAAAAGGAAATAAAATACAAAATAAATTTTTAAGTACTCATTTTGTACATCCTGTAACCAATCACATTCTGCATTTAGTAAATCCTGCAGTTGGTACATTCTGGAGTGGTCCTGCCAGTGGAAATGTAAATAATGAAACCTGGATTTTTCCACACATAATCCTTCCCTTTTTTATAATCCAAACAGAGATGGAGATTAATAAATTAGATAATATGGGTATAAACAGTTCAAAAGTGACATCTCTTCCTTCCCTCCCATGTTATGGATTTCCAGTTAAGGCTTGCAAAATGATCTATTATTTTCATGAAGGCAGAAAGAATTCAAATGAAGCAATTATTAGACAAGAATACTTGATAAATGATAGCAATATGTTTGTAAAATGTACCTCAGACAGAGTTATTTCTAGACAACCACCTCAACAGCCTTGAATATTTATTGCTATGAGAGCTTAAGAAACAGCAATTCCTTCATTTTAAGCAAAGGAGAAATAAAGTAACACAAATATTTACTTAAAACATCAGCAGTAGATATTTCATCAGAGACAAAGACATGGTGTAGGTACTCAGATGAGTATCCCTGTTCCCCTTGAAATCATTTATGTCAACTGAAGATAGGGCTCTGCATTTGCATTCACACCTTTACAAATGGTATAGCTAAAAGACATGTATATGCCTTGAAATATTGAGTTACCATTTCTTAAGAAAAAATAATATGGATATTGTAGTATCTGTGACCTGCTTTCCTACTGTTTGTGAATCAAGCCAGCTCTTTATGGGCTGGCAATTCTGCTGCTCTCAGACCAGTATTGACAGTGAAAAGAAAATATTTTAAAAATAGTCAGCCATTCAAACACCAGCCAGGGAAATCCAACTAATTAGTTTTCATTGATTTCCCAGTGGCACATCTGTGGTCTATGTGAGTGTGTACGTATATGTTTTGGGAAGTCCACCTTTGCTTCCACCCCAGCCAAAAGAACAGGCTCCAACATTATCACTAGTGATGAAGACCATCTGTGCTAGATAATTTGCTGTAAATTCTCATCCTTTCTTGTCAACGCAGTGAAGGTAATAGTCACAGAAGTTTCTTGATTCTTTAGAACTTGCCTTAATCTCATCAGCTGCAAAAACCCCACAACAACTTAAAACTCTGTTAACCTTGTTAGTGGTTATATACGCTAAGGAGTTATTGTGTCCTGAGTCTATACTTAGGAAGGGAAAAAACACTGGGAGGAGAGACAAAAATCACAAAGCAACAGGAGATATTAATAAATTTACAGCAAGACTTTTTTTCCCCAATGAAAATCATCCCTAACAAGAATGAGCACACTTCTGACAGATAAAATCCATTTAAAATAAGAGTGATTATCATTCTTTCAGTAACTACATCAGGAAGAAGAGAAGCTGTGCCAGCCTTGAGAATATGGTTTCAGATAACACCAGGAGGACTGAGCAATCATTTTGATTTGTACAGTTTAAGACTTGACCAGGATTCCATTCAGTGTTTGTTAGCCCCAGCATCACTGCTGTTTTCTTTGTCCTTGGCACTAAAGCTAGATACATCTTATTCTATTGTGTTACAAATAATAAATCTAATGGAAAATGAAGTTTGGATAATTCCAAATCGATTAGAAATTTCAGAAAAAGGTCAAGTAGTTTAACTGATAAAGAAAAGAAATGGGAATCTGATATAGAGAGAAAAGGCTGCAATATACCTCTTTTATTAACCAGCTAAATATCACAATGTATAGTCTTCTTTAGGTCACTACTTGAGGAAATCAGCCTACACTGTCTATTTCCTAAGTGATGCACAAGGTTATACATTTCTCACACAAAACATAGTACCATTATAAAGAAAGAGAGGGAGTTAGTTACTATATCTATTGCAACCATTCCAGTTTTAAATTGGTTTGATTCCAAACAGTTTTTTACAGTGCAGTAGGCACACAAACAAATGGAAAGAGTAATATAAACACAAGTATCACAACCCTTTCCATAAGAGGGTGCAGAATATTTAACTTCTCTGTTTAAAAGACCCCATTACTTTCATAGATAGCAGAATATTTTCCATCCTTTCTCTCTCTCTCTCTTTTTTTTTTTTTTTTTTTTTTGTTTTGTCAAAGTAGTCCAAATAAGTAGCTGATTCGTGGCTGGGTCTATCTCCTATCTGTCACCAGATCCATGAGTCAACAGGGACAAAAAACAACTAGACTGAACCAATGGTACAAGCTTGTTAGTACTTACTGGGGAGTGGTTCATGGATGTGAACTCCCCTGACATCAGAGAAGGAAATCTACTCTTCCTGCTTGTTTTGTTAGTGCAGTTTATACTATTAGGCAAAACTCTTCATTTTGAACAGACTCACAGCAGGAGGCAATGTTATTCACTAACACATATTGACCCTGAGGATGAGAACCAGCTACATGGTAAAGCTTGGGCAAAACCTCGAAATTTCTTATAATTATTTTCACTATATCATTCAGTTTCTAGACAGGAACTGACTAAAAAGTTCCATAGCACTAGGATTTGGTGAATTATTTTTCAACAGATTAAGAAAGATGTCTGCTTTTATTGTTTTGTCATGTAGTCATCCTCCTAGTTCGTACTTTAAGCTAGTCTCTCACATGATGCTTTCTAGCTCTCGCTCTCCCTTAAAATTCTGTGTGAAACTAAACAAGCCTAATGAAAGACAATAATCTAAGTTTTGTAAGGCAAAGAAGGGGTGTATCTCCAACTGATATCCAAGGGGTAATGGCTTTAAACTGAGAGTAGATTTACATTATATGTTAGGAAGAAATTGTTTACTGGGAGGGTAGTAAGACACTGGAATGAGTTGTCCAGGGAAGCTGTGGACAGTGGGGGTGGAACTAGGTGATCTTTAAGGTCCTTTCCAACCCAAACCATTCTATGAGTTTATGCTTCTGTGAACTATCACTAACTAAATCCATCTTTTTTCGGCTCCTTCTTGGTGAAAACACATGACTCCTTCTCTTGGTAGTCTAAGTGCCACAGTCAGAAAAAATTTAATGGGACAGGGGTGAAACTTGTCAGATAATTAATATGCCAAAGCAGGAAATTCATAAAGAATATTGTTGATAAAATCAAAGCAATGTTTCTGTGTGATAAAGTTTCCTTGGAGAAATAAAAATACTTCATTTTAGCTTTATCACTGATATCTTTTACTGGATCTTTTAGATCACATCTTAAGGATTTATAGACTGGACTGCAAACCTGTCTTCTTGAACCCCAGTAAAATAGTTTTGGAAGTTTTCTATAGATCATATGGCTTGATGGCTTTTCTTGTGAAAGGTAAGTCAATATTATGTTCTTTCGCTTTAGATCATATGGGTTGGTGGCTTTTTTTTTTTCCTTTTTTTTTTTTTTTTTTTTAAGCATCTGGCAATCTGATACACACATTACAGTACTTGCATATCTCTACCTTTCTCTGGTTTCTGGGCTATTCTTTTCCAACTGATCACACTTACTCTACTGTCTGGGTAGGGAAATATTTTAATATAAATGTTTAGGGTTTTCAAACTAACAATTTAGCTTTTCATATTTTCAAATAAGAGTTTTAAAATTTACTGGTACAACATAAAAATTTATAAATCAAAACATATTAGCTAAAATTATGCACCAAGGCATAGAAAATAGATGCTCAATGGCAAACAAATCCTGAATAATATTCAGTGACAAAGCAAAATAGATAGATACAGAGAAGTTCATTTCCCTTTCTTTGTGACCACAGTGGACAATAATTACATTCTCACATGCACTATGGCAGCCAATAACACCTAGTATTTTTCTGCATATTCTTTTTTAATTGTCTCTGCAGTTCTCATTCATATGGAGTCTTTAAAAATGTTCTACTCTTGCTCAGCTATTTGCACCAATAACATAATTTAACAGTAAATTTTATCTAATCTAGTTATTCATTACATTAAAAAAAAAAAAAAAATTCCTTTTATTAATTTTAAACTGTTTGCCTGGCAATTTTAACAAATGTCCTTGCGCTCATTTCGCAAACCAGCCTGATTTACATTCTCTAGAACAATAATTATAATTATTTTCCTTTTTCCCCTAAGACAAAACAGAACAATGGCAAGTGTCTGATCTACTCTCCCCCTAGCCTGGGATAAGTAGATGCCTGACTTCAATGGGAACTAGTCACATGGTTGTGTTTGCAAGATTGTGGTCTTAATGAATGATAGCTGTCTTCTCTACAATGAAGGTTCTGTACAGGTAATTGCAAAGTCTGCACACAATTAGATGACAAAAAGAGGTGTATGCTTTTGAAGCTTTTGCCCATAGGTTTCAGATTATAAAGGTCACCAACATTTTGTTCATATTGCTATATATTATTAATTTTTACATGGTCCATGAGTGATCTTTGCTTGTCTCATTAACAAGTAATTTTTATTAGAATACTAACGAGGTGACAGCACATCATAAACCCTTTATTTTGTATTCCAAACTGAAAGAAAGTCCTTCTTTTTGAAGGCAGTTAATAATAGAATAGTCTTTTCCTGCTTTGCACGATTTTTACTGCTGCTGTCCAATATTCATTTTGCTCATGTCAAGTGTGGGGCACTGTGGAGGGGACATGAAGAAGACAGGGGTCAACTCCCTCTCAGGGTCTCAGGGGCCAGCACCTACAGCCCCAGATTGGCTGGAAATGGGCTGTGTAAAGCCGGGGCAGAAAGGGGTTGCAGAAAGCCTGGCCCTGCCAGCTGCCGCTCAGTAAGTGGTATTTGTAGCCTCGTGTATCCTATGACAGCAGTATACAGACTCTCTGTCTTTATTTTGGGAGGGTTTTCTTGGTATAAAGATAAGTGAGATAAGATCTTTCTACTTTCTTTCATGCAATTTCAGGCTGTACTGGAGCAATACACAAGTTATAACTCTTTAGGGAATAAGACATGGTACATCTTGTACAATGCTAGAGCAGTGGCTTGTTTCCTAAACCCCTCTCATCCAATCTTATACTTCTTTCCCTCTTTTTTTCTTTTTTTTCTTTTTTTTTTTTTTTTAATGTGGTATACATTTGTGTTTTACTGTCTCTATGCAGTGACATGAGCTTACTACTTTTCTGAATAGGTTCAGATCAATTGATTGTTTCAGGCCACTAATTTAGTGGCCAGATCAATTACACTTATTAAATAAATATTATTCTTCAATATGATAAGGAAGAGAAAAGAGAAAGTCTCTTTAACAACAGACAAGTAAAAAGAAATTTGAGATAGTTCACAAGGATGCTGGAACATCAATCCCAGAGAGATTTCAAGCACAGGTCAAATATAACAAAATACCTGCATCCCAGCAGAAGAAGCATGAAGGACAAACAAGGAGAAATTGGAAGCTGTGACTAACAGAAAAATGATATAGGAGAGTTGACAGAAACATGGTGGAAGTATGACCTCATTAGCTCATAAATGTGGTGAGTTAAAGCTCAGCAATAACAGCTGAAGAAGAAATAGAAATTTATAGATTTGTGCAAACAGGAAAATTAGAGTTGTGATGTGATAAACAAAGTAGAATATCAAAGGATTTGTAGGAATCCACTCTAAAAGTCTTAACATTTATTATGAGTGGATCTAGCTGTAATGGATCCCAGTGCTGCTGTTGAAAAGTAACATTCCATTCTAACATCCATTTGTAAAGAACTAAATGAGAAAGGATCAAATTATAGTAAGCAAACAAGAATGGATAGATGTGCAAGCAAATGTGATCATAAACCTGCAATGATCACTGTGCTTCAAAGAGAAGGAGAAAAAAAAATAAATCTGCAGAAAAAATTACACACAGACATTAAAATTCTGCTAGAATAATTTATCTGTAAAAATTACATAGGAGTTAATAATTGGCACAGCTTGCCTATGGAAAATTACCAGACAACAATCCTATTAAGTACCTTCTGGCACTTGAATTCTTATGTAGCATTGAGTGAGATGGGCCTTACCAGTAAAAACAGATAAAAACATGCCAAAATATCCCAGCTGAATTTGAGCAGTATATGTGATAAATAATAGTAGATGTGACTGTGAAATATATTTAAATCAGTTTATCCTGGTTTTCATCAGTAAATTTAACAAAGATAAGTCAAAAAGTCAGTTTTCCAAAAACAGAAGTAGTGAATAATGCAGGTAATACATTCATAAAAATTATTGTCAGACAAAGATACAACAATTTCAACACATAAGCCTAATCTTTTAATGGAAGATCATTATCATAGGCTTAAATTTTTGGCAAATCTATGCCAAAGTTTAGAACCAGATGCCTACAGAAAAACAGAATTAACAAAAGCAGTGAAACACTTAAAAGCACAACTTGTTTATCTTCTTGAACTCTATAACTAGAGTAACATGAATATATTTTTTTGCAGCTGTAATATTTCCTGCTTTAATTTTTATTTCAAATATTTTAGCAGAATTTTATCAATTTTTATCTTTCAATTTTGTCTAGCTGCCTCTTACTATGCTATGAGCAAGTTCTGAAATGGTAGAGGTGGAAAAGGCAAACAAAAAGAAAAAAAAAATCATAATTTAAAATATTTATGAACTCAAAAAAGATAAAACACATTTTTACTCAAGTAGTGGAAAGTAAAAGAGAAGGATAATACCTCAAAACCTGAAAATTAAAATATATCAAAACAAATTAATATCTATTGTTAGAAATGTTCCCAGAAATAAAAAACTTTTGAAACTTTCTCATGGAGATTCATAGTTTCACAAGATCTGAGAATATTTCATACACTTTATCTAAAGGAAAAACATTAAAATAGGATCATTTTGAAATCAGCCTCTTCTTCATGTGTACTTCCCTGGCCTGAGAACCTCCACATGGTGCTAATACCATTACAGAGGAACACTTAATGTGTTACTGAACGACATGATTCTAGACTAGATCTAGGTAATCAGCCAGCACAAGTGATTAACTTATCTGTCACAAATCTAGAGCAAACAATGATCTACATTCATATATTCCTGTACTGGT
>NW_008620882.1:0-17609 GCF_000691845.1 Merops nubicus | reverse complement strand
CCAGCCCCTGTAACCATGACACAGTGGCTCCCTGCTGTAATTTGGCTGGCTTGCCCTTATGGAAGGACACCAGCTTTTTGTTACAGACCAAATCTCCAGGTCCCTCAACCTCCTAAACCAAGCAGATCTGGACCAGAAACATCTTTGGGTCAGCAAGGTAGTTCTTCACCTTTGAAGCCCAGTGATGACTTGAGCATCATATGTCCCAACCCCAACACTTCTGCTCTTGGAGAGCCAGCAGCTGAGGAGCCACCAAAGGTCGGTGTCCTCGGGTCACACTGGCAGAAGCTCAGATGTCAGATCCCTCAGATGGCATGTTGGCTGTGGTCCAGGCTGGAGGACAGGCTCCAGAAGGAAGCAGTGCATGAGCTGTGCAGTCCAACATGGATGGATCCAGCTCATGTCCCCTTCAAGATTCTTGGCATTGCTTCAACACCCCTATGCTTTCACTGAGGGGCCACATTGTGACTCCATGTGCATCTGCACTGACATCTGCCATGTGAGGTGCCAGCTAGCATTACTGAAGGAATACAGAGCTGGCTCTGGGATTGCCCAGTCTCTATGTTTTACTAGAAATGTGTGGTGTTTTTCACTGAAGTCCTGTGCCCATGGATAATATCACCCAAGATCTGATAACTCAATCCCCTTTTCTCCTTCACCTGCTTATGAGGGTTACAGGAGCAAGTGTTGTTTCACTGGCCCAAGAGCAGTCAGTGAAACAAGAAGAGCATGACCCAAAGTGGAGGTTGTGGGATGTCAGGGCTGTGTTTTCGGATGTAGCACCATGAGGAGGGGGAAGAAGAAGCCAAACTGAGTCCATGCAAGAGCAGCGCCCAGTTCTCTTATGCAGGAGCACCCAGGGAGTTTGTGCTTTCACATCCAAATAATTTATGCCTGAGTGCTCATTTAATTTACACATGAGCACCTGAAAACTTCAGCATGAGGATAAAGAGACATTAACAAGAGGTCTGTGCAAAAAGGAGGCCCTTGGTGGGCAGCAAGCAGCTTGTAGCACTGAACTGGGGAGCTGGAGCAGGAGAAAGGAAGTTGGTAACTTGGGAGAGCAGAGCTCTAGGGACACAGAAGGAAAAAGTGTTGCATTTGTAATGAGCATATAATTAAACTGCCCTAATGACCTCAGTTTCGTCTGGCGGGGACAAGGCCTGACGTTTGCAATAAGTGGAAGGAATGGGGTTTGCAATGGGTGTAGGTTCAGATCTCCGTGGCCTTCCTGGCTAAGTGTTTTGCAGGACCAAGGTGTGAAGTTTGCAGTAAGTATTGCATTCAGGTTCTTGCAACATTAACTCCTCAAGCCTGGTCCTCAGGGTCAAGGGGTGAAGTAAAGAAAAGTGCATGTATTTGAACTTTGATAAGGTTAACCCTGATAATCTAGTCCATGGTGCAAGAAGTGGAACCTGTAACAGATAAAAGTGATGCTAATAACCCTGGACTCTAGTTCCCGGGGGCAAGGAGTGAAATTTTAGTGAGCACTTGCACATATTACTTCAGTATTAATCCCTCCATCTGATCTTCAGGGAGGAAGAGTGGAGCTTGTAATTGATGTGTATTACTATTATGACGATGTTGAAAGTAGAGCTGATAATGGATTTGTGCTCAACCAGCTTTTAAGGATGAGCTTCAAGGAGAGGAACGAGTTGGCTGTGAACTGCTGGGATTACTGCACTTACCCATGGACACTAATTAGTTCACACAGGAGCACCCAATAGGCTCATGCATGAGCAATCAATTAGTGGATGCATGAGCACTCTGTTAATTCACGCATGAGCACCCAGTTAGTGCCTGCATGAGAACCCAGATAATCCGTGCCTGGGCAATCAATTAATGCACCCATGAGTGCCTGATTAATTTATGCATGAGTACTCTTTGTGTCCACGCATGAGTACCCAAATGACTCACGCATGAGAGAGTGATTAGCTCACACATGGGCACCCAATTAATTCATGCATGAATGCCAAATTAATATATGCATGATCACCCAACCAGTTCATGCCTGAGCACCCAAACAGTTCTATGTCCAAAAGGGTGGTGAGAAGTTTGTGTTAACTAGCAGTAAAATAAACAAAGTCCAAACTCCCCAGGTGAAGACTGCAATGCTATGGAGCCCTGCTCACGTGGCAGCACTGCAGCCTCATGTAGGACCCGTCACTAGGCTGTGGAAGTGGGCTAGAAAGAAGGAGCCAAGGGCAGGTTTTGACCTGATGGTGACACTGGCTTGTGGCATTGGGGGGCTCCCGCAGTGTGACAGCGGGGGATGGGACCTTTGGGAACATCCCCTTCTTCATGCCTTTTTTTCCCCTCTAAGAAGCTCCCAAGATGTGTTTGGTGGCACATCCCATGATCTGAAAGGCTTTATAAGCCTCATCAGCCTGGGATTTTGGGGAGTATGAACTCCAACCACAGGCATACATGTTCTTTTGACAAAAAGCTGCCGGTGTTTTTGACTGCCAACTTTTAATTGCTTTGCAGTAAGCACATCAATAAGAGAGAACCTGTCATTACCCAGCAGCTCAGAATCTGACCACTGGGCCAAGTTCTGAGTTTTGGCTACTGCGAGTTAAAAACACTCACAGAGGCCAGAGCATCATGACCATGACTGCCTCTGCCTGAGGAGTGTCATGTGGGGGTCAGCTAATTCACCTGGACTTTCTGCACAGCACGGCACGGAACCCTCCACCAAGACAGACGCTGGGTTTGATGGCCACTTTCTCCTTCTCTGCAGACATGTGGAGGGTGAAACTGCTGGCTCAGGCAAACGGCAGCCTACAGCTAACCATCAACATTGGTCTCTATTTACCTGTTTGGGTGTTACTGCAGATGCTACTTATTTGGTTGTCCTTTTTGTTCTGTATTGCATGACCTAGCAAACATAAATAATTGACTGTGACAGGGATGAAATGACAAATAATAACCAGGTAAGTGCAGGCATATTTGCACAAGAAAGAGGCAAAGTAGGTGGTGTCGAGATTAGAGGCATTCCATTGGGCTAGGAGCAAATTCAGCCCAAAGGTCCATTCTTTTCCTATACTTCAGTGTAGACCTGATTCCCACTGATCTCTGGTAACTCAGGGAAACCTAGCTTAAGCTAGCAACACACCTACAGAGCTCTGCAGGACCAATTTCAAAGCTCACACCTCCAAAACCAGGCAGTGCTCAATGCACACATGGACCCTGGAGGCCAAATCCTGCTTTGGGCTTTGCCACAGAGGCTCCTGGACAGGGAGAACCAGTTTGGTGTGGTTGAGCCTGTGAGTGTCTCCCTTTTCTGGAGCGTCCAGCTCAATGCAGAAAAGCAGTAGTGCTCAGATAGCTTGTAGGAAGGAGGAGATGTGTGCTGGGGTGCTCTGGTGGGTGCTGAGCTACCCCAAGGTGTCACCTGCCATCTGTCCCTGCCTGGCCGTGGATGGAGCTCCATTGTCCTGGCACAGTCATTCTGGCACAGGTGCTCCAGGGGGATGTTCACTCGCATGCTCAACTCACCTTGCAGATGATGGTATCCTTACGAGGATGAGGTGAAAGCTGTGCTCCTCATCCAGCTCAAATTATTAATTTTATCTCATGTTCAGGGAAGGACGTAGTATTCCTCTCTTCCACATCTGCTGCCCACCTGAGGTGTTGGAAAAAAACACCCTTTTCCTCTCCTCTTTTCTAATTTTTGTTGCAGTAGAAAGATTGTGACTTCAAACCAGAAAAGGATGGGGAGGCTTAACTTCAGGAAATCTAAAAAAAAAAAAAAAAATTAAAAAACTTTTTCTCTCAAAGACCAAACTAAAAGGTTTGTTGTGGTATTTTTTTTTTTTGGGGGGGGGGAGGGGAGTGGACACTGCTCTGCTGCCCCAGGTAGATATGAGCTGGCCACAAGGGCTGGACAACCTTTTGCAGCAACTTCCCTGCTCCAGGATGGAGCACGGGGAGGTGGTGGGCAGGCAGCTCTGCTTGCAGAGCAAGCTTTGCATGAGCACCCTGATGTCTGCTAAGCAACCCTCTTATTGCTGAGGTTGAGGAGAGCCAGCAGAAGCATTTTCTCTTCCACAAGCCAGATTTGCAACCGCTCTGCTCCAGGTTTGCCAAGCACTGTGGCAGCAAAAGCTGGCAAGCCTTTCTCAAAATGAAGGCTCCATGGGGCCAGATGAAGCTGAAAAGGGTCTTAAATTAATAGATGTAATAGTGAAAGAAACGCACACCAGGGCTGTGACTTTAATGGAAATAAGCTGCTCGACTTTGCCCTTGAAAGTTTATGGCGTTTAAACCAATTGTAAACATGTCAGTGTACATGGATACGGTTTCTATAGCAGCACAGCAACAGTTAAGGGCTTGCTCCCAAACATACCCCAAAGGAAACTAAAAATAGTGTGTCTGTTGTATCAAAATCTGTGTACATATTCAGGAAGACATACAGAAACGATGATTTTGTAAGCCTCTGTTGGTTTTCTTCCCCTCTTTTTTTCCTCTTTTCTGCAGGGGCACTGGGAGGAAGGTGCTGGATTAAGCAGCAGCCTGTGGGGAGGAATGAGCCCGCTGCTGGCAGTCCCCAACCTGGTCCTTCCCAGGCAGGGCCAAGCTGAGAGGGTGCCGTGTCCTCTCCTCCCTGCCCTGGCACAAACGGACCTGGTGGCCAGGGATCGAGCTTTCTGTTCTCTGCTCTGTCCTCGTTGCCACCCTGCTGCAGGTACTGCCTGCACACGCCCGCTGCTCTGCCTCCACCTCTGCCACAGCCTGGAAACCAGCACCACTGATGGTTTTTACTGGTGGCACCCAAAGGCTGAGGTACGTGACACACATCGTGTACATCATAGAATCACAGAACGGCAGGGGTTGGAACAGACCTCTGTAGATGTCTAGTCCAACCCCCCTGCAGGTTCACCTAGAGCAGGTGGCACAAGAACGGATCCAGGCAGGTTTTGAAAGTCTCCAGAGAAGGAGAGTTTGCAGCCTCCCTGGGCAGCCTGTTCCAGGGCTCCGTCACCCTCACAGTAAAGGTTTTCCTTATGTTCAGGTGGAACTTCCTGTGCTCTACTTTGTGCTCATTGCCCCTTGTCCTATCAATGGGCACCACTGAAAAGAGACTGGCACCTTTAGGTGTTCATAAGCATTGATCCCCTCATGTCTTTGTAGCCCTCTTTTGGACTCTCTCCAGCAGTTCCCTGTCTCTCTTGGGCTGGGGGAGCCCAGAACTGGACACAATACTCCAGATGTGGTCTCACCAGCTCCGAGTAGAGAGGGAGGACAACCACCCTTAACCTGCTGGTCACGCTCTTCTTAATGCTCCGCAGGATACCTTTGGCTTTCTTTGCCAGAGGGGCATACGGCTGGCTCGTGATGAACTTGTTGTCCACCAGAACTCCCAGGTCCTTCTTCACAGAGCTACTTTCCAGCAGGTTAACCCCTAACCTGTACTGGTGCATGGGGTGATTCCTCCCCAGGTGCAGGACTCCACACTTGCCCTTGTCAGATTTTATTAGGTTCCCCTCTGTGCAACTCTCCAGCCTTCTGGTGTGGCAGCCACTCCTCCCCGTTCTGTATCATCAGCGCACTTGCTGAGGGTACACTCCATCCCTTCATCCAGGTCGCTGATGAAGACGTTGAACAAGACTGGACCCAGTCCTGACCCCTGAGGAGCACTGCTAGCTGCAGTGCCCCTTCCCCTCCTGCAGCACGTCAGGGTGCAAAGCAGGGCACAACCTGCCCACCACTGCAGCAGGCTGGGAAGGGTAGTTGACAACCAGGTCCAGGTTCCTATGAGTTCACAACTCATGTAACAGCATTTAAACAAGCTCAGGAAGTTGGTTGCTCTGTGAAGCAGGACCCTGCCAGGGACAGAAGCGTCTTCTTGCTTGATCAGCCTGGCCAAGGGTCCCACATCACTTTCCAGGGTAGCTTTTGCCCAGCAGTGTGGTCACCAGCAGCAGCTGCTCCAGCAACCCAAGGTTGCCTTCGAAGTAGAAGGAACTGTGTTCATGTGATTTCACAGCAGGAAAAAGGTGGTAACTGGTCTTACTGGGAAGGATGGCATGTATTCCCAAGAGGAGCCTTCAGAAACACTCCTGTGGCTACATGAGAAGGTTTGGCAGTGACAACATCCTCCTGGATAAGAGCGTAAAAGTCCTTTGCACTCCTAAGAGACTCTGTGTTGCGTGTCACAGCAAAAAACCAAGGCACACAACAGAGAAACCATACAAAATACTCAGCAGGTACAGCAAGTCAGAGCCAGCACCAAGAAACTTAATCTGATGCAAAGCAAGAATTTTCAAAGTAGAGATAAGCACTCAGGATCTGCCATGGACCATCTCCTTCCCAAAGAATATGGTCTTAACATTACATTTTCCCCACACACTTTCACAGACAGAAAAATACCAGTTATAAAGGTTGAATGAAACTCTGGGATACTTAAACCCCATCCTTCATAGGGAATTTGTCGCACTTCTTCCTTAGTTTCTTTTTTTTTAAAGCATCAGTCATTTCATGGCTAAGTACAAAAGATACAATGAGAGTTAAGTGTCCAACTGCCCCAGCACATCATCCATAAACACAGCATCCCGCTGGGCGCTCAGGAGAGCCACAGGCACAGGGAACATTCTTCATGCTTGATATCTTGAACAGCTCTACTCAGGCTAAAATGATCCTGCTTTTACTATGTAAAAGCCTTATGCTTTTTCGTTATTCTTAATTATAAACAGGTGCCTTCCTATGCTTTAAACAAGTGTTACATGCCAGAGCAGCTAATGAGTGACTGGTCCCTGCTAATAAAATCTGCACAAGTGGATTTATTGTGGACATTAGATTGCAAAATAATACCTTCATCAAGAAACATTGCTCAGAAAGGCTTTAGGACTGGGGTCAGTATTGGGGGAAATTGCTTTCTAGCAGGCTGAAATCCTCCTCCTCTTTAGCTTTTTGGGGATTATAATTGCGAACCCTCTGACAAAAGGGGCAAACAGCATTTAGCATTACTGCAACATCTTTAACTACAAAGCAACAGCATCTTACCTCTCTGTCTGCTTTTATTTTGCAGAGCTCAGGTTCCTTTGCTTCAACAAATGGCATCACTGAAAGTTTTGTTCCTGTGTTCCCTGAGCAGCCTACCCTGTAAAATGGGAATCACAAGCTGTAAACAGCACATTAAGTCACAAGGAAGGAAAAATGAAGCAGCTGCATCACAACACATAATTGCCTTTGTGATCTGCCTGGGGTTTTGTGATATTTTTGGACATTTTCTTACATTTCACCCTGGCAACTGAGTTTCAGGTGAGTGAAGTGCTCTGCTGGGAAGGGCAGTGTGAATACAACAGTGGCCTCATGAGTGTGGGATAGAGCCTGGCTTTGCTCTCTGGCCATGCAGCCTTATGCTCTGAGAGGTGGCTGTGGCACCACGTGTCCTGCCTTTTGCTTTGCCCTTCCCTCCTTTTAGGATGTGACTACACCCAGTACAACCTGAATTTCTGTTTGTTTGGGAAAAATGGGCGCTGTGGTGAAAATGCCCTTTGGCTGAAGTCTGCTTATGGCATCAAATATGTGTTTAGGCAACAGGAGGTGTGTCAATGACACCATTCCTGAGACAGTTGGAAAGATGGTGCCATGGACTGATCTTCTTGACTTGGTCCTCCCTGTACCTCACCCGCTCTCCCCACTTCCACTCAGTAATTACCTTCAGTGCCAAAGAGAAAAATTCTCCCCACCCCAAGACATCCAGAAAAAGGTCACGGCTGTGCTCAGCCAGGGTTAAACTGCACTTTTGGCTTTGGTCTTGCATTCCCAGCCACCTCCATGCAGGCTATGCCAAAGGAAGGCCCAGACACACTGTCTCCCAGCTGATTTTACTCATGGGTTATTTAAAGCAGACATTGATAGCTCTGAAGTCGAGGCAGCTAAGCGCGGCTGCCAGTGGCTAATGAAGGCGAATGTCAGGAGTCATCATGGAAGTGATTAGTATAATTAAACAGAGCTGTGAGATGCCAGCACGAGCAGCAAAGCCCCTCTGATGGGAAGTTTGCTTCACTGGGTTGAAAACTAGGTGCTTCCTTTGAATCTCCATCAGGAGATTCATCTCTGGGTGTGCTGGTTTTCTTTGCATCAGCTCTCTGGTCCACAGCCTCTGCACGTTGCCCACATCTTGGCAGCTGCTCTTGCCGTGACCGTGGACAAGTTGCTTCATTTTTCTATTTTTTGGTCTCTCTTTCCCAAGCTGAAAAGCATGGATGAAAATATTTTGCTGCCTACCTGGCAAGGCTGATGTGCAGATTAATTATTTCTAATGTGCCTTGAAAATTGCCAAGTCGTATTGCTACATAACAACTGTTGCTACGTAGGGAAAATTCCTGCCTCCAGATCCAGGCGTGGACACTTCACCTACATCTCCTGGCCCACAGAGGTCAAAGCCTGGCTTTGCTGTGAGCACACAGCCAGAAAAATCCTCCTTTTGGCCTCTCCAACGCTTTGCTTGTGTTGCTTCTGCAGCTTTTGTTATTCCCTTTGCTGTGTTGGGCGGTGCAAGACAACAATGATTGTATGCATCTGTGTGACCCGTCCCAAAGCAACAGCAGTGATGGTTTCTGCCAGTGCCAGAGCCCAGGCAGCAGCTGGCCTTGGCATGGCCAGGCTGTGTCTGAGTATGGCTCACTCCTGGTGGGATTTGCTGGGTTCCTGATGCTGCTCAGCCCCAGAGCAAGCCCATCTTCTCTGGGTGATCAGCCGTACCCAGAAACAGCGTCAACACCCAGCCCTGAAAAACTGCTTGGCTTTCACAGTGGAGGCAGCAAAGCAAGGGTGGACCTGCCGAGCTCTGCAGGCCATGATACCACACCTTAGTAACTGAGTGACTCATAAGGCACTCCAAAAGCAGACAGTTTAATTTCTCTTCCCCTTTTTGTACACGCAGGGTATGAGATTTTTAAAAATAGCGTGTTTTCCCCTCCATTTCCTAGTATTCCTTCTTGTTTCCCATGGCTGTGAACCTTGGCTTGGTGGGCATCACATTGGTCACTGCTGCTGAGGAGAGTCAGTATTGCTGGCATGGAGGAAGGGGCGTGAGTTTGGGTTGTGCCAGTGGCTCTCGGACTACCAACAAGCCTCAAAGACAACAGATATATTAATAAATTAAGTTTGCCCTGGATAGTTTCCTGGTCCTAAGGCCAGCTGGCAATGTACTACTGCTGCCAAAGTCTCCTGCAGCCCCAGACAAGGTGGTTCCATAGAAACCACCCCCTCTGAGGGCTGCCTAGCTCATCTGATTTCCTAGTCATGCCTGGGCAATGCTTGAGCTTACTGGCCTGGGCCAAAACAACATTTAGGTCCTGGCACAGGCTACTTTATTGTTGCAGACACAGCCAACATGCTTTAGGGGCCATTTGTCACCAAATCATTAGAGGCCATTTAGTGATGGGGTCCTGGAAAAGACCACCAGAGATGGGTGGAACAACGTTCACATCTTCCTCAGGATCATGGAGGACCCAATGGGGCCACCAGAGCCTGGGCTGGTGGGCAGGCAGGGCTGAGTGTTCACTAGGAAGGTGGGATGCTGGCTCCTGTCAGCGAGCCTGTGCTTTCTTTCATGGCTCTGATTCATTCTGGGTTGCAGCAAGCTGCCATACCCCAAGCCTGCAGACACCAGCTTGGGACACGGTGTTCTTCATCATCTGGATAATGTTCAGAGCAAGGCTTTTTCCTTACCAATATTGCAGTGATTTACTTCAGGCAAGCCCAAGCAAAAACGAGGGGCTGCAGGAGGGGAATTTTCCCAGGTGAAAGGACAAGGTCACGTGAAGTGCAGTAACAATAAATGCAAATTAAAGTGCAACAACAGGAAATATTTTGATCTTTTAGGTGAAAGCAAGTGGATTTGGCTGCAGTACAGGCTATATCAGCCCAGGAATGAAGCATGGCTATGAATGACTGAGTCTGGACTCCGAAATCCAGTAATGCCCCTAAAGGCAAAAATAAACCCCAAGGCAGGCTCCAAGCAAGGGGCAAACACAATGGATACTGGCTAGTTTAAAGAAAGATTAAGAGCTGCTGCTAGCCCTGTCCCACAGGACCCTTCAAATAAATGGAGAAAATGAAAGATTTGAAATGCTTGGCATACAGCTCCAGAAGCTCATTGCCCAATGCCTCTGTGGTGGGTAGAAGCTTTTCAGTCCCTCCTCCAAAGATGTTACCCACATCACCAGCGTTGTCTTGAGCCTCTGTGCAGATGCCCAGAGACCTGGTGGGTCCAGTCACATCCAGGCCACTGCGGGTCTTGCTGTAGACATCTCACCACTCTCAAAATGGGTAGACAGTCTGAAGGTGGCTGTGCCAGTCTGGCCTCGGGGGATGCTTTTAATCGGTCCTGGCCACAAATCTCCCTTGAGCAATGATTAAACAAACCTTGCTTTGACACATCCCATGGTGGCCTACTTCCCTTTAACTTCTTCCTTAACTTGTCAGCCTTCAACCTGCCAGAACACACCATGTTAATCATATTTTTTTGAGTGGGAAAGCTGAGGAAAGAGTATTACTCTGTTACCACGCAGTCAGCTCATGTGGCTTAAATCATAGCTACAATGGGCCTTCTGGCATATGAGTTCCTAGGCAGAAAGCACAGGATTTTTTCCATGCAGAGGGGGAAGGAAAAGCAAAAAATGAAGACCTTTGGCTGCCTGTATTGAATGCAACCAAAAAATACATAGACATCTGTGGTTTTGTTTCTTGGGATTCAAGGACTCAAGAGCTGGTTTGTTTCTTTAACTAAACTACGGTCAGACAGCATGGACTTGGACACAGCATGGACTGGTCTTTAACTGGTAAATCAGCAAGGGAACAGTGGCTGCCTCTCTCAGAGGGTGCAAAGGGGGAGGCTGCATCATCTGCCTGGGAGATGGGTGCTATGGCTGTCCCCACTGCTTGCCAGCCCTTTTAAAATACGGGCAGGGTATCATCTCAGCATGTCCATCGCTCATGCCTCTATGCTGCCCTTACTGCTGACAATTTGCTGGGCCAAGTCTCTTTCTTTTTCTCTGCCTCAGTTTCCTCATGTGTAAAAGGGGCTGTGGAGGTCACCTATGAAGTGGCCCCATCATATGGCTGATGGGAGCAAGCTGGTGTTTATGTTCTGATTTTCTTATTATTCCACACTCCAGACTGACACACCAGCTCTAACGAGCAGCGTGTGGTGTTTTCATTTCACCTAATTATGCATTTAAATATGCCTTGCTAAAGAAACACCTGCCTCCTCCATTTTCCTGGTTGTATCTTGGGTTGGGTGAGGGGGAGATGCTACCATGTCCTCCTCTCTGGGAAAATGCACGGGGCTGGTGTCCTTCCAGCTGACAGCTTCAGAGATTTTGTTTTAGGAAGAAAAAAAGAAAAAGAAGGGGGAAAAAAACAAAACAAACAAACAAACAAACAAACACAAACACAAACAAACAAACAAAACACACAAACAAAAAAAAACCAACCAAACAAACAAAAAAAACCCAACCACTTTAACTTTGGGAGTGGGTGTCTGGAGAAGCTGAGATGTGTGTTTACATGGTCCACAGGAGGAAACTGTGAGGATGAGCAACAACCAAGCACCTTCTCCCACCTGAGCCACCTGCAAGAAGCTCCTGGGGTGCTACTGGTGGAGGGCCGACTGCATCTAAGGGGGTACAGTTAGTGGGGAAATCACTGCAAATGCTGAACAAACTTTCCCTCTAGACCCATGTGTGAGGAAAAGCAATGAAATACACAGCAGAATCCATGGGGTGCAATCCCATCCTCAGCAGAGGGACAGCAGGAAGCTTCCTGTGCTGCTTAAGCTCCTCTTTGCAGTTGTCTTCAAAGAGAGGTCCTCTGAAAGGGCTGCAGATTTTGTCCCTCATCGTTAACTAGCATACACCAGCAGGACTGATACATGTCCATCTGTGTGGCTGACTGCGCTGCCACCACCAGCATCCTCCTCAACAAACCCTGTGCTGGCACAACAGCTCCATCCTTCCCTCCTCTCTGCCATTACGAAGTGCCCCTTGGTTTTACATCTCTGCAAATACACTTTGAGAGGGTAGATGCGTGTTTTAATTTAAAGCAAATTACACTTCTAAGATCTGGTGGTAGAACATAATTCGCTCGGCACAGACGATCAGCATGATGGATTCTGAGTCATTGCACAGCCACCCCTTTACTCCATCTAAGTGCAGTGCAGGTGCATGCACACATCCCCACTGCTGGGCACGGGAGAGGAGGAACCAGCTGCCAGGCTCAGTGTGCGTCTTTTTTTTCTACCATGATTTAACGTTGAGTCCATAATGGACCAAAGGGTGAATTTGTAACGAGCCAGAGGAATTCGTGTGCTCCTTTCTAACAACCCAAAACTGGATGATCAGGGCAGTGACTGTGCTCTGTGTTACAGCACCATGTCTTATGTTTGACATACCCCGACCTCCTGTCAGCCAGCGCTAAATATTAATTTGCTTAACCCTTCCAGAAAGGAAATCAGCCTTGACTGGTTATCTCAAATATTTTCACGCGACTGAAATCTGACTAATGACTTAATCACAGCTCGTGGCTCTGAGCCACGCTGCTAGCCCACACAGGCAGGCACAGCAGCATGCCGTGGCACCCACAGCCACCCAGCACCCCAGCAGCTTTAGTACCTGATGAAGGTCTGCTGTATGTTCGAATTCCTCCAAATCTTATGAGCTGGATGAGAAATTTTCTCCCCCAAGAAGACGGGTGTTCACAAGGTTTTGGGGAGGACTTGGTGAAGTATGCTAGAAGGCTGAACTTGGCATCACAGGTCTAGGAGATGATATGGGCACGGCCAGGAGATGCAGTGGGGGAGTTTTGGACCAGCCGTGTGCTGCTGGGGACACAAGGTGTTTAGCAGCATGGCAGTGAGCCCAGCCAAGCCCTCTGGCTGGGGGTCATTTTACTTAATAATTTAGACAGGAGCAGTGTGGTGTAGATGTGCTGTTGCTGTTGGGGCCATATGCAGTTTAGAGCAGCACAGAAACCTGGCCAAGAGCCTTTACTGCTTCTTTGTCGCTGCAGAGAGATCACAGGACCATACGTGCTCTGATGGGAACATTAGAGGGGACCATGTGTCATTTTATTTTGCATCTGACTCAGAAAGCCTGTTCAACACGAACGCTGGAACAGTATGTGGCTGTCAGAAAACAGAAAAATAGTTGTTTAAATATCAAAGATTATTTCAGAGCTCCACTTTGCTGGGCAACAGCTCCAAATTTCTGTGCCAGGAGGGTAAAAATGGTCCGAAACAAGAAGGGTCAGGGGTGATGTCCTACCTACCCACCCTCCCTTCTCTAACCAATTATCCATGTTGCTGGGTCACCTCAGGCCAGCTAGACTCCCCCAAAACACCAAGTCTTTTATGTTTCAGCTCCCTGCTCTTACCATGAAGTGGTACAAGCTTATGGGACAAGGGAACGTGGCAGGATCAGAGGGAAAACCAGCCCCCAGGCTTGCTGCCAGCAGGTAACTGAGTTATGAAGTCAAATTTTTTAGCATCAGCTTCTCCAGACCTCTGGGCATGTTGTAGAGTACTGTAAGCCTTGAGTGGTGGTTGCTTTTTTTCCATAGCAAGGGACATGTGTTAACTATAAGGAAATACCAAAAGCAGCCATCAAACTCAGCTGTTTCCTCTTTTTTTTTTTTTTCTTTTAAAGTGGGGAAATAAAAGCTTTCTGAAAATTGTTCCTCCCACAAGAGGAATGCTTTGTAAAGCTGGTTTGTCTCCTAAGCTTCCTCTGAACTGTGTTTGAGAAAGACATGAACCCCGAGGCAGGCTGAAGGCTGGAAAGGGAACAGCAAGCGGGGCTGAGCCGGGGGTTGTGCGAAGGATAAACGCTCATGCAGATGAAAGAAGGGATCAGGCCAATACAGAAAACAGAAGTCCTTCAAAGGCTGTTCGTCACAAAGGTGCTAATTTAGAGTTAAATAAAACAGGGTGAGTGATGGGGCACGAGCCCTTGTTGTGCTGTGGTTGCTCTCCTGGGACAGTGCCAGGCTCTGCTGGCACCGGGGAGCTGACCCCAACTCAGCAGGGACAAGGCTGCAGCAGGGATGCTGAGATACTGGAGATCCCTCATGGGTGCTTTGGCTTCTGCAGGAGCATGGTGAAATCAGGAAAGAGCCTCCCAAGGGTCAAAGTGATCAACCCATCAGCCACTACAGAGAGCACAGCAAGTGACAGCAGCCTGGAGTAGCTCATGGCAGCTGATCAGGACACTGTTCTACGTGGCAAGAAAGACTATCCGCTGTGTCAGGACACAAATGCCAGGAGCAAGGCTGTGTGTTGTGAATGCCCAGCTCACCCTCTCCCCCAGGCTTCCTTCAGCATCCTCCACGGGTGCTTCTGCCAGCTGCACCTAATTCCTGTATGGCTTAGTAAAGTGAGCGTGGGATGGCAGCATGAGGTCTCCTGCAATCTAGCCCCAGTACGCCCCAGGCACAATGTTCACCTCTCCACGCCTCAGTTTCCCTTAGTAAATTGGATAATAATGAGATCTATTAACACTGTCATGTTGCATCACATGTGTGGCAAGTGATTCATTACACGCAAAGCTCTGAGCACGTAAGGCAGCACGCGGGGGTCAGGCAGCACCGGGCTCATCTCAGCGTGATGCCTGTCTGTGATTGTGGGGGCTTTCCACCTAGTCCTCAGCTCCCTCCCCGTCCCCTCTCCTCCAACTTTTGCCCCCCATCCCAGGGAAGGAGGGTCCTGATGCCTGGGAGGAAAGATGTGGCTTCTTCCCAGCAGGGTTTTGGTGCTGGGGTTTGTGCCAGGAGCTTCTCCACCCACGCCCCCATGCCACCATCACCCTCCACCCGTCTCCCACGTGGCCACACGTGTGCTCCTTGCTACCTCTTGGTTGAGTCCTGTGGGAAGTGACACCTCCAGCAGCTATGGGGAGATGTGGGGGGTGCTCCTGCTAAAGGGTGAGGGCACAACTTGGCCCATAGTAGCAAGGGATTAGGGGATGCTGGTGTCAGTAGCTCAGCAAAGAGGAGATTAAAGGATGCCTCCATCAGAGGGCTATAAATACCTAGGTTGGAAATAAAGCAGAGATAATGGGCTGCTGAGTGCAGAGAACAAAGTTACAACAAATCCAAAGGCAAACCAATAAATGCTCCTTGGAGAGCTTGGTGTTAACACCAAGCTTTGTCTGCAGAGGCTGGATTTTCAGCAGGGCTATTTTTATCTCAGGTGAAGGGCCTGAAAAAAATACTGCCTTTGAGGAAAAAGCTATTTTGGGGATGCCAGGGGTTATGAACCAGAGGTCAGAAGGGATGATCACCCTGACACCTTTGTTCTTATAAGATGAGAGCTTCCACTTATATCTCTTAATCTCTCTTTAAAAATCCCAAGGCCAATGAAACTCAGTTTAATGACCAGTAGAGCTGTGCTTACACAGCCTGGCACCATTAATATTTCTAACCCTTGCTAGCTCTTCAGCAGCTCTTGGTGTGATGGCAACAAATGCACCTCCACTGACTTTGAGTGTTGTGCTGGAGCAGGACAATGTTGTTTTCTGAGTGATGCAGAGGCAAAAGCCCCCATTTCCCTTAAAAATATCTTTACTTGTTTCTCACTATTTATAGGAAAACAAAAATAAATTTGAAAGCCACATCCAGGCTGTGATTTCCCTTAAGCTATGGAAAACACAGAACAAAATCAATTCTGGTAATCTTTCTTTCCATTGCTAGAAAGGTCTTTCAGCTGAAATATTATTTCAAGGTATTTATTTAAAAAAATATATTTTGCCTGAACAAATACTCTTGAAGAACCACAGTAAGAGTAATCATCAGCAATATGATACAGATCCATCTCCCTGCCCTGCTTGAAATATGATTTTATATATTTATTTAAGCACACACCCATAGCGAGATGCATCTGGACAGGATCGGAGCAACACACCATGGGTTGTAATATCCGGGATTATTTCTTTTCCTCTGGCAAAGAAATGAGGCTAAACCCCCACAAATTAGTGCCAGACGTGAGCCTGAGTGGTGTCAGGCTTTCATGTCAGGTGGCAGCTGCTCTGCCTGGTCCATATTCAGTCCTGAACCTGTGCAACAGCCTTTGAGCATCACCCCTGACTCCTGGTTTCTAATTCTACCTTATTCTGCTTGATGCTGTTCTTAAAAAACAGGAAGGCTCTGGTCTGCAGAGATGGGGAGCGCTGCTCCCGCAGAAACATTCCTGTAACAAATATTTTGGAGGGTTTTGTTGTATCTGTGAGGGATCCATGAGCTGAACTGTTCCTCACTCAGATTTTCCAAGCAATATGAGGCTCCCAAGCTTTAAAGGCGTGTGTGGTCACACCTCCTGGTGCTGGATCCCCACCAGTGGGGATTGCTGCCCCACCATCTCTCTCCAGTATATTACACCAGCATTGCACCACGAGGACCCAAGGGGCAGGACTGAGATCCATAAATGTGCAGAGGTGTTTGGAAAACCCAGCTTTCCTGGAGGAAGGGAGAGAGATCGCTGCATTGCTGCCCCAGGGGTGTGCTGCAGCCCTGCTCTGCGGTGGTACTGGTGGGTGAAAAGCTGGACACCAGCCAGCAAGGTGCACTCAGCCCAGAAAGCCAATCGTATCCTGGGCTGCATCCAAAGCAGCGTGGCCAGCAGGTCAAGGGACATGATTCTGCTGTTCTCTGGTGAGAACTCACCTCAGGTACTGTGCCCAGCTCTGGAGTCCTCAGCACAGCAAAGAAAAGGACCTGTTTGAGCTGGTCCAGAGAAGGGCCACAAAAATGGATCAGATGGCTGGAATCCCTCTCCTGTGAGGCTAGGCTGAGAGAGCTGGGGTGGTTCAGCCTGGAGAAGAGAAGGCTCTGGGGAGACCTTACTGCAACCTTCCAGTACTTAATGGGGCCTTGTAAGGAAGACGGGGAAAGACTTTTTAGCAGGGCTGGTTGCAACAGGAAAAGGGGTGATGGTTTTAAACTAAAAGATGGAAGATTTAAACTAGGTACAAGGAAGAAATGGTTTATGATGAGGGTGTTGAAACATTGGAACAGGCTGTCCAGAGAGGTGGTGGAGGCTCCATCCCTGGAGACATTCAGGGTCAGGCTTGACAGGGCTCTGAGCAACCTGATCCAGTTAAAGATGTCCCTGTTTACTGCAGGGAGGGTTGGACTAGATGACCTTTAAAAGTGGCTTCCAACCCAAAGCGTTCTATGACTCTATGTTTCTGTGATTCTAGATATATACATACACATATATGTGTGTATATGTATATGTCCTAGTGATAGGATGAGGGGTGGTGGCCTCAAACTGGAAGAGGGTAGATTTAGTTTATAAACTAGGCAGAAGTTCTTCACTATGAAGGTGGTGAGACACTGGAACAGGCTGCCCAGGAGGTTGTGGATGCTCCGTTACTGGAGGTGTTCAAGACCAGGTTGGATGGGGCTTTGAGCCATCTGCTGTAGCGGGAGGCGTCCCTGCCCGTGGCAGGGGCCTGGAACTGGATGATCTTTAAGATCCGTTCCGACCCAGCCCGTTCCGTGACTCCGCGTCCACGCGCGCACCCCCACACACCCGCGGTACTACAAGTCCCGTCATGCCGCGGGGCGGCGGCCGAGGCAGGGGCGTGGCCCGGCGTGCAGCG
>NW_008620881.1:0-1995 GCF_000691845.1 Merops nubicus | reverse complement strand
TAAAACTTTTGGACCTTATTGCTGAAGCACTCAGCACCCAATCGTTAGCCAGATATCAACCCTTGCGTCCAGTGCATGCGTCGTGGATTTTCACGCAGCAAGGGTGCTCAGGATGCCTGTTTCAAGTGATTCAAGTGATCACAGAACTAGATCTTGCACATAAAGATGTCATTTATCCACTATTGTGTCTTTTTTAAGCTCCAAAAGCTGCTTTTAGCTCCTTCCCACAGATGTCAGCGCAAATTATTCAACGCTTGCGATGGGCAGCCCGACAGATGCTCGGCAGGGACCTGGAAATTGTAGTCCCACCAATGAAATCAGCGGACTGGGAACGGATGCTGGCGCTAACCAGCGCTTTGCGAGTTGCCATGGCTGATTTCGCAGGGCGAGTCATATGTTCATCACAAGTAAGTTGGCCACAACATTTACAGATTTTACAGGTGTCGCCTCGGACCACGCTGCAAAGTGAACCGTTGTCCGCTCGCACAGTCTTCACCGATGCATCCTCTGTGACTCAAGACGCAGTCGTAGTCTGGCATGATCCGGAGAAGGCAGCGTGGCAGAAATTGCAGTACCACAATTTGGATGAGATTCTTCAGTGGCTGGAGGGTAAGGCAGTAGAAATGGCTTTGCTTGCATGGAAAGATGAACCGATCAACATTGTTACAAACTCTATGTATGTCTTTAAACTATGCATGCAGATGCAATCACATGGCTTTGCCACGACACCTGTTGCTCAAATGCTATTAACAGCCTTGCAAAGACAAACAGTTCCAGTTGCGGTTTTACACACTCAAAGTCACTTGACTGATAAGAGTATTTTTAAAGAAGGTAATGACCGGGAAGATGGAGTGGCCCGGGGACTCTGCACAGTAGCTGCTGCGAGGCAGCTACATGAAGACCTACATGTAGGTGCAAAATCCCTTGTTCATCCTTGTAATATCCCTGTAACTACAGCACAGGAGATTGTGGCCACGTGTCCCTATTGTCAAAATTCCCCTCTTTGGGAGGCAGGAGTCAACCCACGTAGCCTTGCAGCAGGAGACCTTTGGCAGACAGATGTAACTGAATGCACCCTGCTTGCGCCCCAACAACATCTCTTTGTAACCATTGACACCTTTAGTGGATCCTCATGGCAATGCCAGCTCGAAGAACGACAGCAAGAGTCACAATCGGCCACTGGACGACCACGATGGCATGGCTGGGCAGACCAAAGGTAATGAAGACAGATAACAGTCCCAACTTTGTAGCCCAGACAGTTTGAGAACGGGCAGACCATTGGCGCATCACTTTGTCACACCGCATTCCAGGTAACAGCACTGGCCAAGCCATAGTAGAGAGGGGGCATCAATCACTTAAAGCCTCCCTCCGTCATCTTGGGGAGGAGGAGAGTTGTAATGGTCCCACCTTACCAGTAGCTATGCAGGATTTGCTTTTGCAGCACGCACTTTATGCATGGAATCACTTTGTTCGCCCATCTATCCCAAATGTGCCTCCAGTCTTTAAGCATTTTGCATTAACCGATTCCCCTATTGATCCTCCAGTGCAGGTATGTTTTCCAGGGTCCCTTGACTGGGAGAAGGGATGGGCCCTACGTTGTTTGGGCCGAGGGTACGCCGCTGTCATCAAAGACGGGGACATAAGGTGGGTCCCTGCTCGTTGTATACGACCTGATCGGCAAGTCAGGCCACATACAGTAGATGTAGGGATGGGAGTCATAGATCAGTCTTAAATCAGAACTGGTGGACACTGTTAAAAATAATCAAAGGTTTAAATCCACAGAGAACTAACATGTTTGTCGAGTTGTCATTGCAGGTCACGTCTAGAGGGAGATGGACACTAACTATAGTATCACTCACTGGAACCGATAACAGTAAACATCAACCCTTGGAGTGAATCCTGACTCGATGAGAGAATTCAAACCTCTGTCAAAGGAAGGATCAAGATACTGCAACACCTTGGCTCGACGGAACACCCTTTTAAGAAGAAAGAACT
>NW_008620880.1:1705-1999 GCF_000691845.1 Merops nubicus | reverse complement strand
CCGTGGCCTTACAGGCCATCTAGATTGCCTTTGTTGATTGGTCTGGGTATTCCCATATTTTTCCTGCCAACCCTGTACCAATTGCCACAATTAGAAAAGAGAGTGGTTCAGGGTTAATACCAATTCGGGGAATCCCAAGCGCCTGACTTCATCTTTGAGCTTGGCGAATCCTGCCCCCCCCGGGTATATTCTGTCGGGATGGATAACCAGTTAGGCCTGTAAGAGTGCTGGTTCCCTTGTGGGCCTGTCTAACGGCCACCCCCAGGAAGGCCGGCCGGTTGTCTTCTCTGCCGG
>NW_008620880.1:0-1132 GCF_000691845.1 Merops nubicus | reverse complement strand
CCCTGGGGGCCGCCTTATTCCCAGTCACTAACACAATCTCGGTCCCCCACTGCCCTGCTGCTTCTTGTTCTGTTAGATATACATCATCGCCTCCAGTGCGAGAACCCTGTATTACATACTCAGTCTCCGTCTCATTTTCAGCGGCCAGGGTCACCCAAGCAGGACGAGAAGAGGTCTGGTAAGGGCCATAGTGGTCGCCGGTCACAGCCCGAAGGGGTTGCAGCCCTTGGCAGACCCTTTTTGCCACACCACCGGTTCCCTGCCCGGTCTTGCCCTCTTCCTTAAGAAGTGGTCTTTTCTGGACACTTAAGGGGTTGCAGGGTTAGCTCTTAGTCCAATTTGCATGCTATGCCCCAAAAGTTTAGTGTAATTTATAGATATCCTAATACTTAAATGAATGATCCCTATTGTTAATATATATTGTTCTCCCTAATTTGTACTTATGTTTGGAGTTTCTTTGTTTACTAATTTGTCACTACTTACAGTCAGTTATTTTTTATAGAAAAACATTCCGACCGTGAAAATTTAGGGCTGAATTTTACCCCGTGTGCATTTTTAAGTCATGGAAGCTCTCCGCATGCATCTGGAGAAAATTTTTTCCTAATATATCAAACTGTAATTCATTGCATGAATCTGCAGACCTCACCATGATTAGCACAAGTGGTTACTAAATAATTTACCAGTGTGAAAAAGGGATGTAAGACCTCTCGAGGAAGAAACATTGAATCTGCGCTTTGTAAGCACAAGATCAGATATTCTCAGATCCAAAATAGATGTGGCTTGAGAAGATGATTTTTAAAATATCAAAAACATATCTCAGCAGGTTCTAATCAAGAAGGACTTTCTCTCTGAAATTATCTGTTGCATTAATTTGTACCTAAGGTTGTACCTGGGATTTTCATTAGTGTCCCAGTTAGAAGGCAGAATTGTGTCCCACCTCCCTCATCCCCTAGTTTCCCAGGTAGAGAGGTAAATAAGGAAGGCAGGGGTAATGAAAACTTTGCACCGATTGAAAATTAACAAAATGAAATATATCATTTAACAGGGAACAGAAAGGAAGAAGGGTAGGGGTTTGAAAGGGAACAGAAAGGAAAAAAGGGTGGGATTTAACAGGGTAAGGGGATTGTAGGAA
>NW_008620879.1:37009-41968 GCF_000691845.1 Merops nubicus | reverse complement strand
ACGAGCAGCCGACTCCACTCGAGGTGTCCAATCGTCCCTAATCATTTAAGTGCATCGTACATGAGCCCGGACCAGTCCCACAGTCTCCGCGCTGCCATCAGTCTTTCCAATAAGTGAGCTTTGAGCAGGCTCTAGAGAGAAAAGGAAAGGAGGCTGATCAATTCTTTCCAATATTAGGGTTTCATTTTAACTTCTTCCCCCCAGCTGCTACTTGGGTTAGGTGCTCTATAATTATATTCATCAAGGTCTTCAATGTGAATTGACAGCCCTGGTTTAAAGGCACAGCTCTAGGGTTTTTTTTTACTAAGTCAGAGAGAGAGAACTAGTATTGATTATTTTTTTAAAGAATAGGAACTAGAATGTGGTTTTTTTTTTTTTTTTTTTTCCCCAATTACTTGGAGTTTTTAAAGTCAAGCTATGCAATCTATACATGGCCTTTGCTGATCTCCCTTTATTCTTGACAAAGAGAAAAATTATCTTGTCTGCTGCTGTAGACACTTGTGATACTAGCATTGATGTTAACTGACTTGTGTTCCCCTTCGGTACTACATTATTAATTATTCCAGGTATTTGCAATGCCCTCATCACTGTGTGCATTGAATCCTGCCAAAGTGTGTATGCTCATACATTATCAACACAGAAAACCTTGCTAACTTATAAGTACAATAGCATCAGTAAACACCACTCATACAGAACAGGAACATTCTATTTAAATGGAAAACTAATAATTTCTAATAAACCTAATGGAATTCTTTAAAAATATCACTAAGGAGCTGGGCAGGGAAACCAACTGACATAATTTCTTTGACTTTCCAAAAGACCCATTGATAAACTCTCTTAAATAGCCCCTAAGAAGGTAGACATGAGGTAGAGGGGAAGAAATACCCCAAGTCAAACAGCAGTAAGAGCCAGGCTGATAGCACGCCCTGTGAGACTGGGCTGGTGGGTGGGGGCTGAAGGCACTTGCCTATTTAGACATCTCCCAGTCCTAACTAGAGTTGTTTGGGTTTTTTTTTTCATACTTATAATTTTAACTGTTGGTGCAGAAATTTTCCCTGCTGCTGCCTTCCTCAAGGAGGCTTGTTGTCTCTAAAAGAATTGTGTCTTCAGAAACAATTTGGCTCCCTTAGCAAAAGAGTTGTGAAAAAGAAATTATTCCTTTGGTTCCTGAAAGAACAAGCAAAAAGAAGCCCCTAGAATGTGGTTTTTTTTTTCCCTTGTTGGTTTTTTTTTTTTTTTTTTTTTGTCTGAGACATCATTGCCTGCTGTCTCTGGCTTGTGTGGGATGAGTTGTTGTGCTGCAATGGTATCCAGTCCTCCTGGACCTTTGCATCCTCCTTCATGCCTGCACCCTGCCTCAGGCTGGTGCAAGGAAGCCTCCAAAAGGAGGAAAGAAATTCAATGCAATCTGGTTACTGCTAAGTCAGCTATGATTCAGCACATGGACAAAGTCATCTTCATGTTGAATATGACTCTGAAAGCAGGACAAGCCTGCATCTGTGCAGCTAACTGCAGAAACAAGAGAAGACTTTGTACATGTATCTGGCACAATGAAAGGATTCAGGAAAGAACAACAACACAGAAATTATTTTATTTAGGTGTTCTCCTTTGGCCCTGCATATAGCTGCTACACTGTGTCCTTGGACAACACCTGGGTTGTTGTGCTAATGTTGTGCCTTTGGAGGAGAGGCATGGGCTGCCCCCTCCTTCTGCATTTTTGGTCTTGTCCCCATAACCATTTGCCTTCCCCTGGTTCCTTTTGCTGAGTGTCACCACTCCGCATCTCAGGGGCAGCTCTGAAGGTTTTTTTTAGGGACAAGCTAAACCCTGACTTGTAAAAGACCATTCAGGGACAAGTTAAGATGCTCAGGTAAGAGGAAAACTGGCAGGAAAACAGAGAGGGGGGCGGGAGGTCTAGATGGGAGATTCTGAGGCTGCAAATCAGGCAGACTGATGCTGTGACCGGGTCCTGGAAAGGAGGGCAGTGGTCAGCAGATGCTTGAAGAGACAGCCAGGGAAAAGCGGGCTGGAGCAGAAGGGGTCAAGGCCTGGCTCAAGTGGGCTATGGCACATTTCCCTCGAGAAACAAAACAAAGATTTCTCAGTCTCATCATTCATCTGATATCCTCACACAAAGTGCTCCTTGCCCTGCCACTTTCTTCTGCTGTATTAGGGTCAATGGCTTGCTACTGATGCTTCTTTTTCTCAGGCAGCTGAAATCCATATACTGCTTCCAGCTGTCACTGGGGAATGCACCAGTGTCACAAGGATGCTGCCTGACTCTTGTACTTTATTGCTTACTCCAGAAGGTCCCTGCTGAAAAAATCAGCATTAAGAAACACAGTAAAAAGAATCTTACCTGCAGTATTCAAAGTTTATGCTGCATAATTACATCTTTGCAATGTGTTTTCAGAGCATGGAATAGTTTGATAGTTTATGCTGAGGTCAGTGAATAGTTTGTCCAAGAAAAAAGCTTAGAGAAGAACTGGAGCAATTTCATTTTGCCATGTTAAATATGTTCTTGAAAGATTGTATTTGCCTGTACTTTCCAACATCTATGGTAATCTTAAGTATGCACAAGACGTTTTGATTTTTATTGAACAAAATGATCTCCTTGTGGGAGAGAGCTCCATTGTCCATCTGGGAAGCTAAGGCACAGAGGCTCAGGTGAGAGACTACCTGCTGAATTTGGAGCACCTACCTGAGATGCCAGGACCTAGATTTTCTAGCATCTGGCGTCAGACTATGTATGTGCAAAGCACAGATTGCATTGACTTGGTTCATGACTGAGAGCTTGAGAACTTCAGCAAATCAGATCCTGGATCACTTTGAACAGCCAGGAAAAGGGACAACCCCAGGTTCCTCTTCAACCTGCATGATTGCTCTGAGAGCCTTGGGCTTCATCTCTCCCTGCAATGGGATACTACTCCTTAAGAAATCATATTCACATTTCTAAACACAAACCAAGGAACTTATGGCCTCATGCCGTGTACTGTGTTCTGCTACAGAGTGAGGATTCCCCACAGGCAGCTGAAATGCTGTTCCTTTTTCTTCTCACTAAAACAATGAATAGCACCTGGGATTGTGTACACTGCTGGGAGGGAAATTTACAGAGAAATAGGAATTTCTATTTTGACCCTTCCCATCAAACTCGTGTCCTCAATTACAAATTAAAAATGAGCCTGGGGGCTACAGAAATACCAAAGAAAAACAGCTATAAAGTTGTTTTCCTTTAGAAGGAAGAGAAGAAGGTTTGTACACAAACTGTGTTAAACATCCTATAAAGCTTTCTTGCATGCCCACTAGAAGCAGGTCTTTCCCTTATTATATTCAGAAATGAGAACTTGGGTAACTTCTTTGAGTTGGTTGGAACTGCTGTTTAACATGCTTGGACAGGACTCACACAGACGCAGAGTGACTTCTTGATCTCCAGTGTGATCATAAAATCATAGAATTATAGAATGGTTTGGGTTGGGTTTGACTAGAGATCTGCATGGGAGTTGCTCCATCTTTTCAGCACAGTATGATCTCAGGTTTAAGTCCAGCCTCTTCTGCCCTCCCTCAGCATTATTTCTGTTTGTTTCAACTTCATTTGAGTAATTTTTTTTGCCTGTCGCTTTCTTTCTCCACTTTTGGAAAGCCATTAGAATTGATTTCTGTAAGTATTTTAACTACTTCTGCTGGTCTCTGTAGTGCTGCCTCAGAGTCTGCATAGATTGCTTGTCAGTTGGGATGGTAGTGGAAGATGCTGCGTTCACACCAAGAGAAAAATCCCTCTTCCCACATCCTTCTGGTTTATGCTTCTTTTCTGGGCTTCTAAGAAGAAAATTTTCCTGATGCTTTGCAATAAATAATCATTGGGAATAAATATTAAATCCTGGCTCCATGGAAATCAATAGCAAAATGCCTGCTTGACTTCAAAGGACTGACCTACAAGGTTAATGGCACTAATCTAATGCTGCACATAAGATAAAACCCACTTGTGAGCCTTGTACTGGACCTGAAGAGCCGAGGGTTAAAATATGACATTGTTACTAGCTGGTTTAGTTGAAACAGAACCTCATTTTTCTCAGGGCTCAGACAATTCCAGACTTTGTCATCCTTTTCCTATAAGTAAGCTAATCTTTTTATTGATATAGTGCACACCCAGTACTACAGTGATTTGTGATGTGGTAAAATCTTTTGTTGCAATTTCAGCATGGCCCGGAAAGCAGCTTTAATGACAGAAATGGAAAAAACAGTTACACAGGCCAAATCATTATTCCAAGAGTTCCTCCATATCATATGGAGTACAAGCCCTACAATACAAAGAGATTGTGGAAAATCTGCAGGCAGCATGTGAATCACATTGTCATGCTTCTTTATGGCACATATGGCATCACACACTTTAAGTCAGCACCCTGCAGACCAAATCCATTTGGAAGAAAGGTGATTGGCTCTGTGGAGCTGCTGAACACGAACCAAATAGGTGTGGGAGACACGCCTGCAGTCATCTGTGGAAAAGTCAGGGTAAAACAGGGGCATTAGGAAGACTTCAGAAGCTGGATGTGAAGTTTGAAGTTTTGTCCTAACTGGACTTGGAAAGGTATTTCGCTAGATTCAAGTTAAATTGTTCAAAGCCTTGCTGCTTTGGGTTACATTTGCACAATGGAATTATAAATACATATTTGAGGGAACATGAAATTAAGTAGTTAATGAGTAAATTTCAGGATTTTTTTTTTCCCCAAAAGAGGGCCTAGAAATAAGATCTGGGTGGCAAAACGATTCATTGAAACATTTTTGACATTCAGTCAAATGTCTTAAGTAATCCGACAAAGTGGTGGGATTTGAAATTGTTTCTATTCTTGTTAAGGCATTGTTCATCTCTGCCTGCATAGTCCTGTCTGCCCCACTTCTCTCTCCATAACAGCCCTGGTTTGTGCAGAGCAGAGAAGTGCAGGAGAAAGCCGCAACAGGGCC
>NW_008620879.1:31019-36978 GCF_000691845.1 Merops nubicus | reverse complement strand
TGAAACGTGCCTACACCCAACCCAGGCAGAGGGATATCTCAGCCAATTTATTAACCCACTTAGCATAAGCAGGTGGTAATGTCCACCTCTAGGTGCATTTCAGTGGTTTTGCAGCCTGAAAATAAAAAGAATTGATGTAGTGCTACTTACTGCCTTTTACTAACAGCCCAAAGAAACCTAAGACCAGCATCTCAGTTTGGCCATACTGGGAAACCTACCTCAGAGCTGCCTTGAGTTTATTGTAGTTTTGTTATGTGGACAGACTGTACTGGGATATCAGGCTGGGCTTTGTAATTACTCCATCTTTGGGCAGAGGTCATGGGATTTCCTGGCAACTACGTTCTGTCCTTGGTGTAGAGTCACATTATGTGCAGGGAGATTTCAACATAACTTCCCTCCCTGCGAAGGGAATTTCTTCAAAGGCTGCTGCCTAGCACAACTCCTGCTACACCAGATTTGGGGGGGAAAGCATCTCCTTCACCACTGCTTTTCCTGCCAATTGTGAGGGGACTGTGTGAATGTCTTTAGAAGTGGTGTGAGATGATTAAGCCTGGAAAATTAAAGACTTTTCCAACCAGAGTCTTAAACTCATCTTTTTCTGCCATTGCAGCATCTACAGATCTGTTATCAGAATACTTTATCCAAAAGTAGGTTAAAAGGTCTGTGTAGAACATGAGTCAGCTATCGCCCATGTATGCTTTTCATTCAAAAATCGCCCTCTTTCTGAAACCTTTCTACAGGAAAGACAACATCAGAATAAAATATTAATAATTCCGTATACTGTTGTAGTGAATACTCTCTTTAATCAGTTATAGTCTAGCACAATTCAGATAATTCATATGTTTTCATGCAGTGCTATGGGTGCCGCAGGTGATATCTGACGACGGTTTGTCAGAACTCATTATTACATGGTGTGGGGCAGATGTGCAAGTTATACTGCAAAATGGAGGAAAAACATAGATTTACTAGCAAAGCAGGTTGCTTAAATATTTGATAAACTTTATGCTTACAAATAATTCCTGCAGACTCAAAAACCATTATGTTTTTTTGATAGCTTCAAAGCATCATAGAAACATATTGAAAAACTTTTTGAACTGGATCTCAGTGGTGATTTTTACAATATGATAGTGGGTGATTTGAATGAATCCAAATTATTATTTGACATCCATTTCCTCTTTGAATACAATGGATCTGTCTCCTTAAAGCTGTGATATGATTAGTCAGACACAAAGAGGTTTATGTGACCTCTTTATTTACATAAATACGTTTTTATTTTTAAATAAAATATATAAAAAATATTTAAAAAAAAGTATATTAAACATGTGTTTACCTAAGTTTTCCTGAAGGGGTGCATGACTTTTTCCTCTATGCTGTTCTGCATCCAAAATTACTGACAAAATGGTGGTTTCTCCTATTCTGAGCAAGGAGAGATACCTTCCGCAGCCAGCTTTGGACTCTGACAGCACAAATGAGGTCATGTTAACAGCTTTATAAGGACAAGCAATGTACGTTTATTTTTTAAGCTAACAAACAGTGTAATAATATGTATTACCTGAAATTTAATGAAAATTCTCATTTTTTAATGAACTGTGTGGGCGGAAAGAAGTGATTCCACTACCGTCAGCTTGCCCAGGCTACAGTGTTTGCACTATATGCATGCCCCAGCTCTGCAGTGGAAATAGTTGTGTGGCTACATTTTCCCTGTTCACATTTCTTTCTTGTCTGTACTCCTGTGAGAAGTTCTTTGACACCATTATAATATGGGTTCAGTGGGAAAAAAACTCTCCAATTCAGGTGCACATACATGCAAGTACTTCCACTGTTATTTTTTGATCAAGCCCTGCTGTCTACTCTTCCACTTAAAACTGTCCAGAACATGTAATCTGTGATCACAGAACATGCCTGAAGTAACCACAGCAATGGTAAAGTGCTATGTGGAAACCATTTAAAATGTTTAACCTTATTTTCATGACATGTAGCAACTGGAAACAACAAAAATCTCATGTGATCAGTGTGTACTCTGCAGACCATCAGTTACCACGTGCCCAGCCAGCAAACCCCCACTGCATTATTTGCCTTGCCCCACTGCCCGGCTCTCATCCCTTCTCCTGTGCAAAGAGCCAACGGGCAAAAATATGCAGCTGTCAGAGTTTCTGCCTCTATTAAGGATCTCTTTAAGACCAGGTAGCTTGTAAAATGAAGACATAGAAATTAATATGATTTTCATTGCTTTTCTGAAGCTAATCATAGTTCTTTGGGGTCTCTTCAAATCACAAAGTTTCATCAACAGTAAGTAAAAAGGGATGTCTTGTTTCCATTAGGGTTAATATCACAATTTTGCCTGATTATTCTTAGTACATAACTCAGTGGAAACAATGCATCTTTTGTAATAAAGCTTCTACCAGAAACCTTGGATGTTTTACAAGGAGGAAACATTGGCTAAGACTGCAACATAAAAATGTGGTGTATGATTTCCATATAGATGTGTAGTATTAATATATTCTGCCATGCCGAGAGCTTGCTGGTATGCTGTATTCAGAATGGGAGAGATGAGGGAAATGTACTTTTCTGCTGCCTTTCCATGACTTTTTTTTTCACATGAAGGATATACTACAATGTATTCATGTAATAATATGCTTAAAATCACTTCTGTTCAAATAAAGCAAAGAGCTCCAGAGCATTCACTGCATCCAAAACTATGCCCTTATGGTTTCAATTAAAAGGAAATTATTTGCTTTGTGAAACTTTGCCTGGATCTTTAATTCTTCCTCATTGTTTGAATACAGATCTAAAAAGCTACTGTACTTGAAGTTGCTAATCAGATTTCAGTTGGTAACAGTCATATGTCATGTCTTATCATGTCACACAACTGTTGTTGATTCAGTCCAGTCTACAGTAATGAAGGTTTCATACTGTCTTCTTTTTGGCATTTGTAATGCATAGTTCATGCACTCCACTGCCCAAGAGTATTTTCAGATGACATTTTTCTGATACTTCCTGACAAAGTGGCAGTTTAATCTTTGAAAACATGGCATTGATGAGATTAGTTTTGTGCCAAGCATGTTCTATTGATCTTCCATTGACAAAACAGAAATGAATATAAAAGCAAGTGACAGTGGCCAACTTTCCTATGCTCATTAACTGTTCAGTGTAGTAGCTTCTTTCAAAACAGCATGAAAAGGAAGAACAGCCAACCCAAAACCTGTACTGTACATACATCACTCTGTGTCCAAATGTGTAGAGGTGGTTTTGTGCAGTTGCAGTTACAAAAGCAGACTCAGTGTATGGAGCTGGAGGGTCCAGAGGCTCCACCTTCTGTTTGTTCACTGGTTTTCTACTCAAGAGCTCCATCTACAATACCTTCATCCTTTATTGTTTTTCCCTGCGTTAGGAGCTGCTGTCACGATCCAGAGTACTGCATCAGCCACTCAAGGGAACTGGGTATTTACTGTATTGTCCCCCAAACCTGCAAGACACACCAGCATCCTTCAGCTGCGGCTTCTAAGTAAGCAGTTATCTCCTTCATGATCCAGTGTGAATTACTACATCTGTTTTCAGAACAGGCCCACTTAGCAGAGTATGTAGTAGTCTCCTTCTGCTTTACGCCATGCTCCTGCCTACTGAGGGTGGGAATGCTCTTGCTGGCTTTTTAACATAGCAGTGTTTTCCACAATTCCACATAAAGAAACGAATTGTTGCTCATTTAGATATGGTGATATGAAGTTGTGGCTATCAGCTAAGCAGCCGAGTAAAAGAAAGAGGGCTTTATTCAAAGTGCCGAGTGGGAGCAGATGTGGATCTTGTCAGTTTCTCACTTTACCTTATGATATTTTGGTGACTAATTGATATTGTGACAATGAGGGAACTGCTTCCAAAAGAGTCAATTACTTAGTCCAAAATGGCTAATAAAAATGTCCTATGAATTCAAACGTAGTTCAGTTTGAAAGGAAATTATATCTCCCTGGAGGCCAGTAAATGGTTTGGGAAAAATGTGTTCCACTGTTCTCTTCTTTGTTGCAACAATATATGCTGGAAAATATCCTTTTATTACATTTGGTTGACTTTAAAGACGTACTGGTTCAAATAAATTGATGGAAGAATAAACTAAGAATGACTTCTTGTGAATGCTGCTCAATTAAAATTGATGGACTGTAGGCACTCAAGGCAAATGACTCTTCATTTACTCACCATTTCCTTGGGCATTTTACTTGACCAATTTTGCAGCCATCAGCAAAACAGCAGTTTTCTTTTCCTACAGGTTAGTTGTTGTTGTGTTGTTGTCACCCCCAATATTTTACTAGCTTCTGCTTTCTTTCTTTCTCATCCACTGTCATATCTGATCATATCACTCTAAGAAATGTTTCCAAGAGCAGTTAGGCCATTGATAACATCTGGTTTATCTCTGTATTTTCCCTAGGTTTGGCGTCTTCAGCATGACAATTTATGAGTGTTTTTCCACCTTCATCAGTCAGACTACTTTATGAAGATGGGTAAACAATCTTATCTCCACTTAGCAGCTGGAAACAGTGATGCAGGGAGAGGAGGAGTGGCTTTCCAAGGCCACAGTGAGTCAATACTCAGCTACCCAAAGATCCTGGTCTCCTAACACCCAGCCTGAGTCTGACCTGCTACAGCATGGCTCCTGTACCCATGGGAGAAGTGAGGCCAGAGACTCATGGAGCACTGGTCCATTTCTTTGGGTTCATTTGGCATTGGTATTGTGGTGAAGGAAATACTTTCTATGAGATTTGCAAAAATGAAACAAGAAAGTGTTTATTAAAGTAGTCCCTAAAAGTGTTTATTGAATATTATCAACAAAACTTTTGATGTGAGAACTAAATGCAGTTCAGTTGCAGTTCAGCAGAGGTTCCCCAGCTGGTTTTGGTTGAGATAGCCTGGTGCCAGCAGCCATCTGGCTGTATTTGTGCCTCGTCAAGATGCAGGACATTGAACGAGCTTAGCTATTTCTAAGTTATATTGATGCCATTTCTGAAGATGAGCAAAACTCCTAGGAAGTGTCAAGGCATTTTTTTGTCAAGTAATGTGCACAATGGGTTAGTTGTGGTATGCTCTGGGAGATACAGACTGTGAAGAGACCCCAAGATTATTCCTAGTTATAGGGGATTCCCCCACAGGCTGAGATGTGAGTGGGTTTTATACTTTTCCAAAAGCCAGACAAATCTACATTTTCCTTTCCCTCAACCTAGGTTAAGGATTCAGCAAGTTGTCAGTAGCCTTTAAATAAAGTTAGCCTCTAGCCTAAGAAGTTTCTTACAGTTCCTCTCCAGTGGAAGAACTGGTATATACATGCCTTGTTGTAATCTTTCTAGCAGCATCTGCTCCTTGTCATGCTTAGAGACCTGAAACTGGAGTAAGATGGACATTTGGCCTGTTTTGGTTACCAAGTGAAATTTAACTTTTTTTTTGAAACTTCCATGCTTATGCACATAGAAGGGCAGAACCAGAGAATAAGTACAGTCTTGTGGTGCATCTTTGGTAGACTGTGTCATGTTTTAGTGCCCCAAGTTTGTTAAAATCAACAAACCCCATTTGAAATGCAGAGCAGCAAATGGCCTGGATTTCTCTCATTTGTTTAGGTTATGAAGCAGAAATGGAAGCATAGTATCCTTTGATGTGAATTTCATTCCTAGAATTAAAATTTCCTGTTTGTTGCTGGTGCTTTTGATCTCTTGAATTGTTAAAAGCCATCTCAGTTTACAGTGATATATTTTAACTCAAATACTTAGCTGTCACTCTTGAAAATATTAATATCTAGAAGTATCTAGTCCATTGTGGCTACCCTGTGAAGACACCCTCTTCACAGATTGCCACTTCTTCACAGTTAAACAGGGCAGAAATTCTTCTTCCAAAGGGTTTTGGACAGAGAAATACCCAGTTTCTTATGAACATGAAAAGCATGTTCAGTATTTGTTGATAAAACACCAAAGAAGCAAGGTTG
>NW_008620879.1:17187-30988 GCF_000691845.1 Merops nubicus | reverse complement strand
TTCCTGCTGCTTGTGTAGGAGTAAGTTGCAGTTCTGTGTTTAGTGAAAATATGCAAGTGTGCTTGGATTGTAAGCCTGTGTCCAGCACGCCTGCTGCTGTGTTTCTACACCATAAGTCTCTTTCACAATTGCTGTAGCAACATTACTCTGCAAGTATGAATAAATAATAAAAGTTATGACTCTGATATGGATATTTTATACGACAGTGAACAACTGGTTTAAAGTTCATTCCAGCTACTGTCACACAGTTGGCTTTCTGGCTCCCTCTTCTTGAGCTAATGTCTTTGGTTTGCAGTAGACATCCATTTTATCACCAGTGATTTGTGAGCCCGTGTAAGCATCCATGACATACAGCAGAGCCCTTAGAGTGAAAAAGCTTTTTGTTTTCTTCTCCTCAGCTTCACTGAGCATCTGTTTGGCTGCTGCTTGATAAGATGAAATTAAATTAATGAACTTTAATGTCTTGATTGCAGGAACAAAATGCACAATTGTGAAGTAACTGATAAAAATGACATAACGTTATATGCAATTCCAGCTTTGTACACTCGATATGGTTCCTGCAAGAGTAAAACAGTGTCTTTCAAGTTAATATTTTAATGCAATACAAAGTCTTTGCCCTAAGAGAGTCTAACTGGTAAAATCCCAGATGGGCTCCACTCTGTCTGTTGCTTATTCTCACAAGACTATCATGAGGGCCATTCAGAGAGAGGTCTTTTCTCTTTCAAATTAACCCATCATGAATAAGCAGTGGAATCTTACTATCACTGCCTTGCAATCCAGGCAGTATCATCTTTCTATTTCCTTTTCATCACTAATCTAACTGACAAGATACCAGTTTTAAAGAAGACCTGTGGAGGAAACAGATACACTGATTTGGCATTCTGTTGCTTCTTTATCCTGCGTGTAAAGAAGGTCTGGAGATGTGTTTGTTTTAGTTTTTTTAAATACCTTGTCAAACCTGCCTGCATGGCTTTATTGGTTGATTTGTTGACGTGACAGAGGAGAAGAACTTACTGGCACCCTTCCGACGTTCCTTTTCAGGCCATTAGATAGATATCATCTACAGGGGAATTAGGCTGTGCTTGAGGGCCTGGAAGAGTTAAGGTTCTCGTGGAGTTTGAAAACAAAAATATCACAAAAGCCAAAGTATGAATTCCATTTCCCTTCTACATGAACACCTGGAGTGGTGAAAATAAAAACATAAAACCTCAGCATCATAAACCCCAAAGAAACTGGTAGAAGACAGCTAGTTCATGGCATCTCAGCATGCCCTTCTAGACCCACCAAGAGGGAAATATCAGGAGAGGAGGGTAGATGAGCAGAAGGGCTATATCAGGGCAGAGCACAGTGTGTGGTGCTTGAGGATCTCACACTGCAGTTACAGATGTGGTTTGTCTGAGAGCAAAGCCGTTTAAAATAATCCCTGCTCGAAGCCACCATTCCTCCTGCCTGCACTGCAGTTCACTGTACCCTTCCTTGTGCCATTGTACTGTTTGCAGGGCTTTCTTTACCAGACCTAGAAACGATGCATTGAAGAAAAAAAACAACCCCTGCAAGCCCACAGCTTTTCCGTGGAAGGTTTCCTAATTCAGATAATTTCCAGGATCCTCATTATGGCATGGTTTAGCACAAAGCTGCACTGGTGCAAGACAAAAGATGCTGAAATACAGCACAAGGACAGAAACAACAGGCAGGGGGCAAGAGCTTCATAAACAAGGTTTACTGTTACGGAAAGTACTCTCCTAACTGCAGCCTGGGGCAGTGTTGTACCAACTGGGCAGCTGTGGGAAATGCTTTTGCAACCAAAGCCTCCTCTATTCTTTAAAATACTGTTGTCCCCAGCCCCTTCTGTAATAACAATGCCAGCAAAGCTGATGTGTGGACACAGTTTGAAAATGCAAACAGTGGTTCAAATAGTTCTGGAAATCAATTATTTTCATCAATCCTATAAAACACTTCCTTGCTTCCAGGGGGTTGGTAGGAGAGCTACAAAATGGAGGAAGGGCCTCTGATGGGATTACAGAGCTCTCTACCTTACTCTGAAACATTTTTGAGTTTGTATGGTAACTACTTAAAGTGATCTTAGGCACACCAGGGTCCCTTCTCATTCACCATGATGTGAGTTCATGGTGTAAGACTGGGCTCTTCCCATGCTATGATCACACCAGGGTTGTGGTCAGGACTTTCCTAAGCTCTGCTGCAGTTCCATGCTGACTCCTTCACCCATACAGGATGTGAACAGTGGTAGTGAAAACGTCTTGGTCATCTCCCATCATATCTATGTCATTGGAAGAAGAGGCGGAGGTGCAGGGAATGGGGTCAGTCTGGCAATGTCCCTGCTAGCATCCCTGCTCTTCTGTCTAGGGGGTACTTGAAGAGGTGATTAAGTGTCTGCATGTCTGCACTGAAATGGACACATTTCAGGTTTCCCATTTTAGCTGTGCCCTTGCTGACTCCAGGACATGAAAAAAATGTCCCTGTAGCACTAGTGATTCTAATAGTTACAACAGTCTTTGAGTTTAATATAACGCTTTGGTCACTAGTTTTTAAAAGCATGCTTTTCTAGACTGATCTTCCCTTAAGCTCTAGGATCTTTGGCACATGGACCTTTTCTATTTTTGCATTTGTACATTTCTTAATGTATGGCGTTCAGCACCTCTGCCACAAGCATAACAGATGCAATAGTAAAAGAGAAACCCCAAGGCTTGTCAGCCCTGATACAGATAAATTGCAGCTCTGGGCTGTGCCTCAGAACAAGCTGCAAAATGTTACTCAGCCGCTTGAGTATGAAGTACTTCCTCTTCCACCTGCTAATATCTCTCAGCGGCTTCCTGAAAATAAGATTATAAACTACATTCACGGAGCAATCCCATGTGTGTGCTGCTCCACAATAACTCTAATCCTTCCTGAAGACACATGGAGTGTTTTTACTCCTCATTTCTTTCCTGGTATGTATCCCTCCAGACAAGTTTTCAGTATTTCTATTTGTTCTTGAGTGGCGTGACTGAGAAAAAAAAATCAGGTATCTCAAAACTTTAGAGGTTGCAAATGAAGAGCTAGTCATAGCTGTTCAGTCTTCCCGTAGTATTACGGTAGTTGTTTATGTGCCTTATGATATCTTTGTTTATCTTTTATTTTTTAGTGTGTTTTTAAATTTTTAATCACCATTTCCTAGATTTGTATTGGCTGTCTGGGGCTAATAATAGTGCTTCTGTAATATTTTATCGCCCAAACTATGATACAGTCTCAGACAATACCAGGTTAATAGAGATTTTAAGAAGTAGAGTGAAATCCAAACTATCCACACTGGATGCAGAAGTGGCTCCAAACTGTGACATCCTGTTGTTCCAGCTTTTGGGAATCACATGTAGGGCAAGCCCGGGATCAGAGTCAGTGTCTGCTGGGCAGTTTGGACAACTATTCTACTGCAGCCTATAGAGCTGCATCAGAGATATGTTGTAGCATATAATAAAACCCAAAAAAGCAATAGAGATAAAGCTGGTAATTGTTTTTCAGTTTTAGTATTACTGCTGACACGGGGGAAATTAGGTTGTGATTCTGGCTGTTTTGGATGGTGAAAGCAGTCTAAGAAAATAAATCAAAAAAGATTTGGAGGACTGGAAGAGCAGAGGATCAAAACAAAAGCAATTCTCTTCTTTCCCCATCACCCTCTCTATCCTCTTTGAGCCTGTTCTAAGTTGCCCCTAGCAATTATTTTTTAAAAAGGATAGTCATGCTTCGTAGGACAGTCTTCTAAACTAATGCCAGTGCATTGGTAATAGCAGCTAGGAGACAGGCAAAACACTGAAAAATCTGTTCCTTGTTTTCCGTGGGAAGAGATTAAGATCTGATGGTAGGGATTCTTCTTAAGCAGCAGCAAGCAAATGTATTTATTAAAGATTACTTCAAAGTCATGTATATTCCAGCTCTGTGTATAGCTGTATTCTGTGACAAAGACTAAATCATCTGCATTGGAAGCAACAGGATTTGGATTATGTTCTGTAAGGATTATATGCTTTACGGTTTGAAATAGATGAAGAGCCACTACTTCATTATAGTAAAGGGACCAAAAGTGTAACTGTGGGATGATAACTAGGTGTGACTCAGTTCTACAGGGCTCTGAGCCATCTCAGTCCTGCATGTCACTTAGATGCTGCTGAACTTAAAGCAAGTGAATGTTTCCTTTCACCCCAAGGACCTGCAAGGTCTACTTACCTATAGACACTGATGTTAAGATCTATGATTACCTACAGCCTAGAAGGAAACAAAGATCCATCTTAGCTCGAAGATGGACAGATTAGCTCATAGTTGGGGGCATGCTGGAGTTCCCATCAGATGAAGCTGAATGGGCTCTAAAGTTGTTACTGCTTTCCCAGCAGTAGAAACTGTTACCACTTTCAAGAGTTTAGAAACAGATTTTTATAGGAATTTGAGATTTACACTTTTCCTCTGGAGGAAGTGAGCACTTTTAAAAACATTCTCTAAGAGAAAACAGGAATGAGCGCAACTATGGGAGACACCAGATGCCTGGGATCTCCCTGCAGCTCACTTCTGCAGTGCAGTACTGAGGTAATATGGGACAGAAGGACACTTGCACCCAATGTTTGAGATGCACTGCTGTGATACACTCCTATAGGGTTCATTCTTTTTCTGGGTGTGTTGTAGTAGGTGTATTATATACCTGCTCTGACATGTTCCTGCAGAAAACATTTTAGTCACCAGTGACTGACCCATATGCATTAAAAAACTTATTTATTAGGAAATCAGATGAAAGGTAGCTTTGTGCAAGCCAGCCACAGATATGAAAGGAAGCCACAGTCTAGATGAAAGGGAATGCTTAGTCCAAAGTAAAACATGTACTGTGTCTGGTCACATCTCTGGCATGACGGAGGGCAGCTTCCTACTCACAAATGTTGATACTGTCTTCAGATAATTGCTCCCTTATCAGATAAATCACTGAATTTCTCGTTAAGAAATGGGTATATTCTTCTTGGGGACACCATGGTGCCAGTCTGTGATGTGTGGGTGGTGACAGCTCCGCCGTGACGCCGGCAAACCTGGCCAGCTCCACTAGAACATTTGGCTTGGTGCTTCCTCACAGTTTCCTTTTGTTTGCCTTGATAGGGATTTCAGGCAGTGCTACAAATGTCCTGTAACCCCAGTTCCTCTCATTTCTTCCTGTTGTGGCACCGAGTTCTGTATACTCTGGTGCTTTCAGCTCTCCCTCTGTACCTAATGAGGAGAAACCCACAGCCTTGTTGGAAAATTGCTCAGGTTCGTTTGAGTAAAGGATGTTTGTGTCTCCATGTCTTGCATTTGTATGTGTGCACAAGTCAAAATGTGGGGTCTGAAGCTCTTACAGAGTCCCCCAGCCCTGTCTGAAAAGTGCAAGTGCACACTTCTGGATATTTTGGAAAGCTCTGCTGTTGACCATCATAGCTGTACATGTGCATGCCACTCAGTCTGCATCACCAGAGCTTCAGAAAGTTCACCACAAGGATGAGAACCGGGAGCTCAGGCTAAGTTTTAATATCTGCCTGCAAACAAAACTTTTGTACACCCAGAGTTAAGGCTGCATTTTTGTTGTGTATGACTTGTTTCTCAAATTAAATTAAAGATCGGAGACAAGAACTCCATACATTAAAATGCCCCTCAGAGTGGATGCTGGAGTGGGTAGCACTGAGCAGCTGAGGAGTTGGCCTCTAAGCAGCCTGCTCAGGAAGCCAAGTGCACAGGACTGCCATTTCACCCATGTGCCCAATCTAACATTCCAATGAAAAAGTGCAGAAAGGGATTTCATAAAGACCAGTCAGGCTAGTGTTGTATTTGTGCCCCTAACACGCCCTCATTCAGATGATTTCTATGGGTCAGGATGGCTTTTATTGTGCTAGAGTAATTAAAGCAAAAAAAAAAGAATATTTTTGCAAGTAATAATGAATAGTACTGTTGAATGAATAAAGTTCTGGATTTTGCCTTTTCAGCTAACTCACACATGTAAAAATAATCCACTCGGTGAATAATTGTCAATTCACCCAGCTGCAGTTGTGTTGCTCAGTGATTTTATTTTTATTTAAATAACTAAATAAATGTAGATTGCTGTTTTTAATTTTGTCAAACTTCCTCCAGAAAGGATCAGGGAACTGTTGTTGATGGCTGGCTATTTCTCCAGAAAGCTTTCAACAAATCTTATGGCCTCTCCTCCACGCCAAGTACAAAGTATATGTGAGCCTTGCTGTAACGAGCAGCTTACCAAACTGATTCTGGTGGGAGGCTTTGCATTTATTATTACACCTTTTACTGTGAGCACTGATGGGGAACAAATTATTACATGCTGAAGCTCACATGCAGTAATTTGATCATAGAGAAAACATAATGAGTATCTTATTTGCATTAGCCTAATGCCACAGATTAAAATTGAATTAGTCCTGATTTACACCAGCCTGAACTGCATTAAGTCAATTACGCTCATCTCCATTCAGGGAAGTACTGTGAAAAGATGCCTAATCAATATGACTACTGGAGGGAAGGTAATTTCTTTCTTAGCAGTTCAAACTTTGTCTATCATGAATGGTATGCTAATTCCTCTTCGTGCTGCAAATGAACTGTCAGCCTTTCTAGCCCCTGCAGTAACTTTCAACACTGATTATACTCAAGATCAGCTGTTCATTTTGACTTTTAGCACTGGGTGTTTGTATGAGAGTGCCATAAACAATCTGCACCTGATGCCCTTAATGATTGTAAAGGAACTGGTAATTTCTAGTCCTTTCTTTTTTTTAAAATAAACTTTTTATCCTATTAGTGAGTTTCAGAAGATACTGTAGCATATTATCTCATTTTGAATGGCCAGTTAAAAGAGGGTTTCTCATTTAAACAACAAAAAAGGTCTTTTAATGGATAAATATTGTAAGTCTTTGTATATCTGTTTTGTACCCTTAGGGGACAGATCACTGCAACTGCAACTGAAGCCAGGCTATTGTCCACATAAATTTAAAAAAAACCCCTTTGCAACCCTTAAATCAAAAGAAGAAGAAATTTTCATATTTTTCAGAAGAGCAACTGAAACCTTTTTAGGCATAATTTATGCTGTTGACAGCTGTTGCATATATAACACCAGGAAGTCTGGTTTTAATTCATGTAATATTCCTGGAGAGGTGGGTGGCTTAGTTAATAAACTTGATCTTTCACCTTCGGAATCAGATTGAGTTCCCTTCTTGAAACACACCTGTCTTTAATTTGGATGCTCATTTACTTATGAAGGTTACCTGCTGACCTGCAAGAATCAGGAATGGAAGTCTAGCACACGTCACCAAGTCCACAGGCAGATGTGCAGTGGGAGAAGCACAGCAGCGGTCATCTGTGCTAGGCAGAAAGCCAGAGGGGCACCCCGTGGTGGACCGAGCGAGCCACAGCCTTGGGTGGAGAGGAGGAAAACCACAGCTTCACCAGATTCTCATGGTAAATACGAGACATTTGTTGCTACCTACTTCCTGAAGTGTCTAAGACTGGAGACACATATCCTGTCCCATCTGCCCTGTTCTGCCTTGGTTGCTCCGCTCAGAGGTTGCCAGTACCCACCTGCTCCAAAGGCAGCAGTGAGGCTGGGGTAGCAGGGGGATGGCTGCTCCTCAGTGGGTTGTTCAGGCTGTCAGGGGCACCACTGCAGACAAAACAACTCAGGATTTATGGAGCATGCCCCTTGTAAGACAGAAGCCATCAGAAGCAGGTTTTTATTAAACCAGCTGATTCCCACAGGCCAACCCAAACTTCAGCCTCAACCCTATTATAACCAGGAAACAAAACCTTTCAATAACAGAGGATATTCTGCCTTGATGCCCACACACACCCAGTCTCATCCCAGCTCTCATGTCCCTGGGGCATTCAGCAATTAAAGGGTTCTTGCATGCCTTAGATTCCTCGGCTCTTGCTTGGATCCATCGTGAAATATGAAGAAAACAGCCCCCAAAATAAAGGACAGTGTCAGCTTTTTACTCCTGTTAACTCAGACACTTCAGTGTCCTTAACATGGTACCTGACCATAAAGACAAGGGGACCAACCTCTGTGCCTACCCTAGCTGACACTGCAACAGGACACCAGGTCACTTTGTAAGGGGCTGAGAAAGTCCTCCAGCTCCCCTAGCAGCAGAATTATGTTACTTTATAGGTCCTGGAGAGCATTATAATAATTATGACTTGAAATGCAGGAGATTCACTAGGCTAATAACTGAAAGTGCTAGACAATGACCTGGCCTACTGACAAGTGTCTACTCACTGACTTTCTGTGCTCTGCCTGATATAGCAAGAATAGCCTGTCTGCTTGCTTTAGATTTTGAATCCCTAACCCTTCACTCCAACCTGACATGTACCTGGGTAGCAATTCAAACAGCAAGAGACCCTCTGACAGACGTGCTACTGTCCCCTCTTAGAACCCCTCTCCCTGTCCAGCCACTGCAGGATGTTGCAGTACTGATGTCCTAAAATGCTTTAGGCTCTGGACTCCTAAACAACTTTAACCTCATATGTACTCAGAGGATCAGTCACTTCTCTAACTTGTCATGTGAGTTCGAGTGCCCCACCAAAAGCAGCTCTCTCCCTGCCTTTTTGGGCTCCACAGGTTGTGACAAGAATAACCTGTCTGGCTCCTTTTACTCATCTGACTTAACTGATTTCAGGAATGGGATGGCCCCATGGACTATGCATCACTTTAGGAGTAGAATTCTCATTGCAGAAGTTAATGCATTTAAAGACATTTTTACTGAGGCATCCTGTAAGGTCTAGGCAATAAACTATGGGGGCTGAAGGCTGTTGTGTCCTGCTATATAATTACATTTCACAATACGTTTTAGGTTAGAGTTAGAGAAAATGAGGCAGCCAAACAAGTTATACTAGCTGTATCCTGTACAGACTAGAAAGATAGGGACAGGATTTATACTAAGGGGATTCAGGGCTTTTAATGTAGTTTATAGTCCTCTGGGAAGCTATGATGTTAGGGATGGGATTACAATTAGGATACGGTGATATAAAGCATCTAGACAGTGTTTTTATGCAGGGCACAGAGAGTAAGAGAGACATCTGTTTACAGCCTTCAGGCTGGGGCTGTCTTGGAGTGTATTTAATACTGTCAGGATGATGGTTACAGCCGGAGACAAAAACTAAAGCAGCCAGGGGATCTGCATGCTGCAGCTCCTAAAAAGGCAGGAAAGGACAGATGTTAAAGACACTCATGTAAGGCAGGGCATGGTCCTGTCTACAGAGCTGCTTTGGTTGTGGGGTGCAGATGACAATGCATTTAGAGACACTTCTCATAAGTCGCTCTGCAGCAAAAAGGCTTTGGGAAAGAAGAGTTCTGCTCTGGAGGTTGAAGTTGTTCGATCATTATACATGACCCCAGTGTCTTTCATACTCCAAGAAAAGATCCCATCAGGAATGAGGGAATATGCTAAATTAATGTCAGGTTTAAAATTTGCGCTGGAGAAGCAAAAATAATATTCTTGATACCTTGTGCAGAGCTAGGACGGTTTTATGGAGAGGAGTGTTATCTGAGGGAAAGGATCCTTCTATCATTACTTCAGGTAGGTATGGGCTATTGGTTGTGAGACCCAAGGAGTGTTGTAGGGGCCAGGCAGAGGATGAAAACCTGATAATGGGCTGGAGGCTGTTTGTCATGTCTCTGAGTACATGGAGAGTCTTTGTACATCCCAGACTGGCACTTCTGGTTGGGAGCTGGGATGATGAGCTGGAAGGAGCCAAACAGTTTTTCTTTGCTCTTTGTGCAGAGCTCAGAAGGGTGAGGTGAAAAGATGTGTTTGACAGCCACAAGCCCTTCTGCAAGGATTGCAGGGGAAGGTACTGCTCCCCATCCTCCTGCCTTTGGGATCCAGGTCTTGATGCGCCATTTTGCATGCTACAGGCAGTAAAAGTGGAGGCAGCTTATAGAAGGATTGAGAAGCTTAGTCTGAGTCTGAATAACTCCTGGATTGGGTTAGGGATTTGGAGTAAAGCTGGAGGGAGCAAAGTGTTTTTACAGAACCAGATGCGTCCAAAAAGCTTATTATTCTTCAGTACTGCAGAGCACAGAAAATTTTGATGGGATCAACAGCTCTGGTCCTTGTATTGTTGTTTACTATATGGGATAGACAGTTTTTTGGTTATCAGATCCTGTGCCCATCTTCCTATAATGAAGAAGACACAGCAAGAACAGACTTTCTGCCTGCTGTAGTTTCTTAAAAGCCTCTTAACACCCCTACCTGGTTTAAGGCATTTTGTTATGAGAATCGCAATATACTCTCAAGATGCGATGTCTCCAAGAAGCCAAATGGTACTTGAAGTTGCAAACAAACTCCACTTCACACTGGTGGTATGAGGACCTCCTGTGATGTCCCAGCCTAAAAGAAAAAGCCCACCACTAATCCCTCCTCCTTCTTTGTCCCTGAAGAAAGTCACAGTAATGATAGTGCTAGCTCTAACCTTATTCTGGGCCTATTTACCTAGTCAGTAATTCACATGTTCATAGGAAGCATAAGGCCTTCACATCATAAATTTGCAGTATTGTTGTACAGTGTGGGCCCTGGAGGACACCACAAAAACAGTGCACTAGGCTGTAGCATTTCTTCTCTAACTCACAAGACAAACCCAAGACACCCGCCCCTCCCAGCATCAGCTCTGTAACTAACTTTCCAGACTTTTTCAGGATGCTGCAAAAATATACTGTCTGTTTGCTGTAGGTTTTCTAACAGTAACCCAAGCCCTCACTTGCCCTTGGGAGAACTGTGAAACTGTACTAACACCATAACTGTTCTACAGGGTGCAGCAAGACTAACTTGTCTGACTGTTTTAGATTGTCTAATCATAGCCTGAACCTTAACCTGAAATGTACTTTGGCTTGTGTAGTAGATCACTCAACAAGATGCAACACAGGGCCTTCAGCATCACAAGCAACAGCATTGTTTTGTAACTGCAATGTGTCCCAATAACAATGCTGAGAAACACATTAGGTGCTAGAACTGAAACTTAAACCCAGTTTGTCCATTGCCTATATTCAATGGCAACACAGGGCAGAGAACCTACTAATACTAGTCTTTGTTCTATCTGTCTGAACCTTGCATGCTACTGTTTGAGTAGTGTGCTTAGATCTTTTAGTTTCTCAGGCACTAAACCGAGGTTAATATCCACCTGTTTGCTAAGGTTTCTGTGTTAGAAACCCAAAATTAAAAAGCATCGAGTACGACTCTTCTCCACAATGATCAGAGACCTGAAAGATGCAGCAAATATAGCTTGTCTAGATGTGTTTGTTTGTTTGTTTGTTTTTCTAGAATAAAATCTGATCCTATCTCTAAGTCATAAAAAAAATGTGAGTGGCTCACATGACAAAAAGCAATATAAGATGCCCAGAGCCTCGCTGCTTCAGTTTTCTCCCAACATTTCCAGCTTCCTCAATGCTTAGCAAATATAGTTTATTCTTCATGATGCTTTTGTTTCTTCATCCTTGGTAGAAACTTGCAGGGTGCCCAAGGACCTGCCATTACAAGAAATGAAATGAGGCTGAGAAGTACTTAGAGTACTTAGTATATTATTAACTTTCTAGACTCTGCAGAATGCAGCAATAATTAATTTAAAGAGTTTTACATTCCACAGCACCAATCCTAATCATAACTTTAAAATTATCTAGATGTTGATCTATATTGTCAAAGGCAATGTAGCATCTTCATGCTATCTTCTGTACCACCAATGTCTGTCTTGAGCCATACCATTTCATTGCTTCAGTATGCCAAAATAAAAGTATCTGGAGGCTTCCAGAAGCTCACTCATATCATCCTCCCTGCCAATCCTTTCTGGATTCTGCATGACAAAGCAAAAAGCACCTGCTTGTGTTTTCAGGGTCTGGATTACTTGCCTTAGTCCTAACCCCAAATCTAAATGCATTCGTGGTGCCAGGCATAACTTTAAATCTTAAGGTAAGAAGTTATAATACTAGAATGAGTCCTCGCTGTACTTTTCTGGACTCTTCAGGGTGTAACAGGAATGACCTGTCTATATTTTTAGGTTCTAGAAGTCTGACTCTAACTGTGACACTAACTTTAAGTTAGAAACTACCAGCCCTTAATTGGAAAGCAATGTAAAGTGTAAGGAAGGCCTCACACTGTTCCCTAGATATGTTCTGGGGCCTTGCAAGATATTTCAATACCAACTGCAGATGCGTTAGACTTTTAAATCATTAAAATGCCCTTTCACACTCCTGTGTGAGAGGCTGGCTGGCCTGGACTCTGGAGATGTGCACTAACATGTACCCAGTAAACGAGCCTATGGTACTTAAAAAAAAAAAAAAGGTATTGGATATAAATAATACTAATCCTTTAGCTTTCTTGGCTGGCGAAGCAGTGCTTAGTTAAAACATTACTATCTGATATACTTTCCCATATGCACGCAACAAAATTAAACAAGACCTTCAACACTACTAATATTCAGCCCGTTCTTAGCTCTCTAAGCTCACCCAGATGCATGTGTCAATATAAACAAATCTAGATTAGTTTTATTCTGAATTCCCAACCTTAAAACCTAACTTGGCATATAGCCATACAATAAAAGAAAATGTAAGATGTCTGCTAAACTCATTCTACATCTTCTGCTACCTATTTGTGCTTTGAAGATTTTCTATAAGCTATATTATAATCATTAGTCCTAACACCAAATCCAAATCTTTCTTAATTATATCTACAGGACAGTCCCCCACAACAATGGGGACTGTAATACAGTAATTGGTGTCTGTCAAGTCTTGTCCTCTTTTTGAGTCTGGGGAGTCTCACAGACTTCTGTTGTAAAAGAAGTCCTTTAAAATTTACATAAACCATGCACTAATCCACAACAGCCTAAATTTACTTTTGTCCTGGAACATGTTCTTCAAGTCAAGGAGTACGTAAGGCCATGATCTTTCCAAATCATCTCTCTTTCTAACTCTGTGTGATTGGTGTCATTGGACAACATATTGGATTCTTTAAGCTCTTAGCTTTGGAGACTGCATCAAGGAGACAATCCAGTTCCCAGGTTAACTGGCAATGTCCTTTCCACTCAGGGATACTGGTAGCCTTGAAGAGGCATATGGAAAAAATTGCACCTGAGAAATAATAGTAAGGTTCCAACTTTCATCAAGATCTTGAGACAGCTGTTGTTTCACGGAACAAGTTGGAGACAAATCTGTCCTGGCAACCATTGTCAAATGTCCTCTTGGAGATATTTGGACAATGAGAGGATTGTGCCCTCAGTGACAAATGAGAAGCGAACTTCACTGATGATGCAGAACACTGCAAAGGTTAGGAAGTCTTTAGATGTTAAGAATTTGCTCTGAGAATAAGATGCTACTTGTAATTCTGATATTTTTGTAACCAGATACCTAATCCAGGGTGAGGAGGAACAGGGAAGATCCATCTTCCCAGTGTTTTGTACCATGCTTCCTTAATCCTGAAAAAAAGCCACCTGCTTTGGTGTTTCCTGGATCCCTATTACCTGCCAATGGAGCTGTTCCTCTTCACAGAATCCAGCAGATGTTCTCTAGTATTTAATCCTACTGCTGATTTATGCCAGAAAGTTGTTGAGCAGCTGTATTAGGCAGAAAGTGTTTGGTAGCAGAACTGGGAGAAGACTGTTTCAGTGCTTGAATGTTTCAATTTCTCTGTGCCCTTCATGTTACACCACTGTAATTCAGTACCGCCATAAAGGTAAGGAGACACACATCACTGCTTTAGCATTCCTGGTGCCTCCAGAAGCCAGAAATTCATTGTTTATGTTACTTATTTGATTGTCAACTCCT
>NW_008620879.1:0-17156 GCF_000691845.1 Merops nubicus | reverse complement strand
GTAGGGAAATTTCTTTGCACCTCTTCTGGTTGTCTATGAATTTCATCATGGTAGGGAAGAAAATGGGCTAAGTTCAAGCAAAGAGAATTCCTTATCTCCTGCAGACAGCCTCTGCTGGGGGGTGCAGCTTTCAATGGTCTCTACTGTGGCAGAGAGAATTTCTCCTTATTGGTATCATCTGGGTTCAATTAAATTGACATTCTTCATCTGGAGAATTCAAGTGCAAACTTCCAGCTACTTTTGGCTTGTGTTACTGTAGACATGGCTGGAGAGGTAATCTATAGACATCTGTGGCTGTAATTCCATTGCTGTTGCTCAAGTAGGGCTTTTCTAAACTTCATTAAGCATTTAAGGAGATGCATGGATTGAAATTTAACTTACATTAGTCATGGGTGCTATTCAGAATGGGTATTTTGCACAGAGTGTCTGTTATACTGAGGTCAGTACTTTGTGACAAAGCCAAACTTTCCAGCACCAATAACTTAAAATAATATGGAAAACAAAGTGGAAGCCAGATAGGGAGTAGAAACAGCATTTGATGATGTGGATCTACATAAGGAGTCCAACAGCACTCTAGGCCTGGATCCTCACATGTCTGAAGGCACCCTTTCACAAGACCAGATCAACTCCCTTGTGTCCCATAACCTATCCCACATCCAGGAGTGGGGAGTGATTTGGAGGGGTGACTCCATCTCACAGCCTAGAAGATGCAATAGGCACCACACTGCTGACATACAGAAGCCATTAGAAAGAAGTGTGAGCTTCAGTTCACATTTCAAATTGGTGCCCTGCCCTCTAGACTTCAGAACTGGGAATGGACTGTCTTTAATTTAATGAGCGTTTAGATAATTCAGCTACTGTTCTTCAGCTGGAGTACTCTCTTAGATCACAGATACTAGGGCTCCAATGGCTTCAGAAAGTCTAGTGGCTGAACAGGGGTGCCCATGAAGTTACACAGTGACTTAGTGGTGCCTTGGGTGGGTGTGGTCAAGTACCAAGGCAGCTGAAAGCCTGGGCATTTCTGAATTCATGTGTCTTTATGGGTTTTGAAAAAGTTGCCCTCCTTCCTTTGTCTTTGGAAATGATCTCACACATGGCAAATGCTGCTCTGACTTAACCAGAAATTTGTAACAATCCCTGCTTTATAAAAGTGGTTCTTCAGCATTTCCCTTTGTCCCTACCTAGTCCAGAGCTTTGCTCTGGAAATTGGCATCTTCTGAATCTTATAAATTGAGACCAAGCATGATGTGTGGAGAATTCTTACAAGGGGATGACAGGCATGACTCCTCTGCTGTTTTGTAAGGATGGAGGGATTACTTCATTGATTCATATTGCTTCTTCCTTTTACTTTTTTAAAAAGACTATTGCACCTAGAAAAGGCCCAGTACTTTTGTTTTGAACTGGCTAGTAGAAATGCATTGAAGAGTGCATGATGAATACATAAAACCATGACATGGCAAAACTCTCCATAACATTTATGTTATTGGTTCCATGAAGTAAAAAGTGTCACCTCATACAAAATAACCATTCAAGTGCATGCCTTAAGATGGTAACAAATGCATGGGGTATTGAGTTCACTTAGCCAGTAATGAATAGAAGAGCTGCATTTGTGTATGGACAAACTCCTGGGAAATCAATTGAGGGGTGAGATGGACATTTGGGTGGAACTTGCTCTCCCATATGAGAGAGCTCTCCCATAAGAATCAGTGCTCCAAAACCCTGTGCTCAGGACTTACCAAGCACCAAGCCAGGACCCAAAGGCCTACAGAGATCATGTCTCTAAGGCATGACTTGAAATCTCTTTAACTCCCAGTGACCACTCTGTGCAAGGGCAGTGGGATTTCTCAGCCTTGAGTCACCACAGCTGTTCTCCTACTGAATCTCAGCTGCTTTCTAGGGTACAAGATCTGGAAACAACTAAGCAGAGGAGAGAGATCTTACCATATTGCCAGGAGACTTGGGCAGAAGGAAGAATTTCTCAAACCCTCTATTTAAAGTGGAGGCTCTCTTCCTGTAAGAAAGCAGGGTGATGAGTGTGTATGAGAGGGAATAAAGTGGGTATGGAGGTGAAGGCAGGGGGAAGGAATGTTGATGTAAAACACAAGTCTGGGTGAGCGAGTATAAGAGCAGCCTTTGCACTGCCTGCATTTCCTGCTTTTGGCTGACTGATCAAATCAAGGAAGTTGTTTGCCCTACTGTTGGTCTGAATTATAGACAGTGTAGAGGGCTAGCATTGAAAATACACCTATCCACTAAGAGATAAGCATCCTTGATATTTAAAGGACTTGGGTACTATGGAGCAGACAAGAGCATCCTGGTTTCTCCTCATGGGACTGAAAGTGTTCTAGGTTGAGCCAAGTGTCCAACTCTAGCAGCAACCAACTGTGTAGTTCTGTTCATAAAATTGTTAAACCTAATTTTAAAATCAGTTAGGTTTTGTGCCTCCACACTATTCCTACTGGTTTGTACTTGCAGAACTACAATCCTTTGACAGCTATAAAACGAGCTTCTAATTTCCAAGCCAAGTTTACAGCTGCTCAGTTAAAGTTACATGGGGTGAGTCTTGCTCTGTTGCTTTCTCTAAGGGTTTATATTGTTTGTGAATGGAAGGGACAAGGGCTTGGTTTGGGAATTATGAATGAAGTGACTCCATTATCTAAGGAAGACTGATGGTTTCAGATTCAACTAGACACTGGGAAAGTTTGCAGGTTCAATATATGCAATCTTCTGGCAATGGGAAATGGTATATGACATCCCTTAATTATCTAAGGTGGCTTGTCCATTGAGGAATTAAAAGCAGTTGCCTAGGGACTTCAGGCACTTAGCACACAAAAACATAACTTGACCCAAAGCTCTGCTAAGACTGCGTATAACCTTACTTTGCTTAGCTCAGCATGGGGGCAGTTTGATCTATGAAGGCAGGTCTCTGTCAGAGGTAGGAGTGACTAGTACTGATGTGGTGCTTGCCTTTATCTCCTGTTCCTCTTTATCATGCAACCTTCCCATTACCAGGTGACACAGCTGGGTTTGGGGACATGCCTGGAGACAACTGTGTTATAGCTTAAATGTGAACCTGTGTGTGAGCATTTATCTGTGTCATACTCTGATTTTTTTGAACCCATGTTTATGTTTATTTTGGAGCCTTTGGAAGAGACTAGAGTGTGATCTGGGAGGGAAAGCAGGTTAGCTTGACTGATTTTGCCTGTTAGCCTGTGATGAAGTACAGTCCTCTGCAGTGCAGATGGGGCAGATCCTACTGTTGTGGATGCCCAGACGATCCTCTAATATGTGTATCCAGCTTGTGGCAAAATGGCATCCCCACATCAAAGAGAGAAGCTGACTGTGGCCTGTGCTAGAAGGACTTCAGCTACCTAAGGGAAGGTGCTGTGGGATTTGCAGACACAGCATAATAGGCACAGATGCCCTCTTGGGTCTACGATGTTAAATCAGAGCTCCAGAGAGATGGCAACACTGTGTTCTTTGCGGTTTTGTTTGGACATAACCTGAGCCACCATCATTGTGCTGCTGTATGCAGAGCACACAACAAGATGGTAGGGCACTGACTAGGACTTAGAGCTGCTCCACTGCCAGGACTGTTTCAGCCTCTGATTTGGGATAGCAGCTGCTGATGCTCCTCAGTGAACTGTATGAGCAGCTGCATTGAGCCACAGATTTTCAGGGTTGAAGAAGATTTTGGTCCATGACAGTAACTCTGGTCAAAGCAGTGCATGGCCCTGGGATGAATGTTAAAGTTTCTTGTCAGCATCCCAAAACAGAGTGAAGCCATTTCCATCCCTAATTAGCTCTGTATAAATTGGATTTGCTTGAGCCTCCATGGAGACCAAGGCAGCCTCAGGAAGGCATTCTGCTTGTGCCCCAGATGCTAACCAACGTCTGTGCTGTCTTGGTCTTGCCTAGGCTGAAGTTGGATACCATGTCAGTAAATACATATTTATTGCTTTATGTACGTATACCTTGCAAAGAGCACAGCTCACATATACACATGTATTTGTCTTTGTACCATACAAGTTTCTTATTTTCTGAGAACAGCATTCTAACTGGAAATAATGTCTGGAAGCAGATGGGCTGAACAGCCTTTGATGAGCAAATGTTTATTGTTAGCTTCAGCAACAAGAGCAGTCATCAGTTAGGGCGAGTGCCACTACAATTGAATGATGATGGGGTTTAGTGTTTCTTTGTACAGAAAAAGTCTGCGCTGATTGAACTTTAAAATTCAGTATTGTGCAAAAGTTTTATCTGCAAAGCCATATTTCTTTTATTGATCTAGCTAGAGAAAAAGTCAGATGCATGCAAACTTTGAAGTGTCTCTGAAGCATTTCTTAGGGCTTAATTTGATTATAGACTTCATAAATGTTTTGTAGGTCAGTTTTGTTTCTTTAGGAGTTTTTTAGTTTTTTTCTCTTCAAATGTGGAGATTACTTTCTGAATGGGACACAGCCTGGTAATAGGTGGAAAACTATCTTTTGGGACACAATAGGTAGCACAAGGCAAACTTGGAATGTAAGAAATAGTTTAGCTGAGAAACAAGGTCAAAACCATTGGGTAAATCATTTGATATATGGAAGGGGGGATTCTGTGTCCATGATTTGGAGTCACTGCAGTGGATGTAAGAACATCAGGCCTGCAGGGAAGGGCTAGTGCTTGAGTCCAACCAGTCCATGAGGACCAGCTTCCCAGCTCATTGAGCAGCAGAGAAAGTGTGAAGGAGGTGCCAAGTGGACTTTGCATATTGTGTAGTCCAGAATTTCTTTTCATGAAAGGATGTTCGTTTATTTTTCTTAAGTCTGATTTCAACATATCATTTCATTCCTGTTTCATCTACTCAAAGTCCTGTATAGAGAAGTGGATCCCTAAGTTATCATGTGAAATTTGTAACACATTTCTAGAGATCCAGATACTATTATGCCTCCTGGTTCTCTTCTACATTAATCCTAAAAAAAAGATGTAATTCGGTTAGTCAAGTGTAATTTACTTTTTTATGAATCCTTACTGGTTCACAGGATTTCTGTGGTGTGTTAGAACGTGCACCCTCAGAGGATTTCTAAATATAATTTCTAATATATAAGTACAGTCCTACAGTACAAATATATCTGAAAAAAAAAATCCCCCCTTTTTTTGATACTGTGAAATATAAAGGAAAACTCTTGCTTTAGATTTTTTTTAAACTCTACCCATTTTATAAGTCTGAGAATAAAATAATCTCAATAGATGGCTTGTTTATTAACATTTTGGAAACTTCATAGAACAGTTTGCACTGGAAAGAACCTTAAAGATTGTCTGGTTCCAACTCCCCTGTCACAGGCAGGGACACGTCCCACTAGACCATGTTGCTCAAAGCCCCATCCAACCTGTTCTTGAATGCTTCCAGTGATGGAGCATCCACAACTTTCAAGTCCACATATTCTTTGACACCTGACAGACATAATGGAAGGTGCTATGAGGTGATATTTCTGATGTGAAGCTGTTTAAGAATGAAATGAGTTTCAGAGTCCTATGACCAGGTTTCTTCTTTTGCCATGTGCTCATGCTGGCCAGCTCTGTGCCTTTTGGAACTGGAAAGTTAGAAGGGATGAGCCTAAAAAGTGTTCCAGCTTTGTCGGGAATATTTTACTTGCATAGCTCTCTCATAATCTTTCATCCTTGAAAAGTTAATGGGAAGTAGCATACACCTATGAACTTACACAGCAGCTGCCCACAGGAGAGGAATTGTTGAGTTGTGGGCTCCCCAGTTCAAGAGAGACATGGAACTACTGGAGAGAGTCCAATGGGTAGCTACAAAGATGATTAGGGGACTGGAATATCTCCTGTGAGAAAAGGCTGAGAAACTCAGGTCTCAGGAGGCTACCACTCTCCCTGTTGCACTGTGCCTTGGTCAGCAGGATGGAGCTGAGTGCAGTATTTTCGGTGGGCTGGCCTTGGTGCCCGGCTACACACCTAGGCAGCCTTTACCTCCGGGATTTGTGTTACCTTGGATGTGCAAACCAACTAGAAATTCTGAAAATAGAATTAGTGAAGATTTTTTTCCACACTGAGCACAGAAGGGAGCTCACCTACAGTTCAGCTGAGCCGTAGTGAGCTCTGGCTTCCAGACCTGCCCATCAGGCTAATTTCAGCTCCCTGGTAGGGGGATAGCTCCAAGGGGTTAAACCATCTTTGTTCCCACTTTGTGGACATACTGTAGCTGTTGTTGGGGATCTAGCTGCCCCGGATAAAAAGATCACAAGCTCACATTGTTCTTAACTAGCAGCATTTCTCTGTAATTCTCTAATTCAAAGCAGGCTTTGCTCACTTTTGTGCTCTCTTTACAAGTCACAATGATGATAGGATTTCTGAAATCAAAGCTGAGTGCTGAACTGAATTAACAGAGAAAAAGCCACACTGCCTGGTTTGGGAGAGCAGAGGATAATTGTGGAGGATCCTCCCAGCCAGCTTGGCAGTGGTGGTGGGCGAATGGTTTTCTTCTATCAAACTTGTTTTATTTTTATTGTAGAATAAACATTTTCTGGGCATCGGATGGCAATTACTCACTCTGCAGCTCCAGGGATGAGGTTGCACCAACTGCACATCACACAGGAAGGCGAAACCTTCCCATTTAGATTAAAACCTACATCAAACAACATGAACATCAATGGAGCAGCTTAGTCTTTGTTCCTCTCAAGACTTGCTCACACTTTTTCTATAAACACTAAGTCTATATTAACACATTGGGCTTTGAACTTTGATTTGTTGGATAAACTGTTTTTCAGCATTGTGCCCCAGTATGGCAATAAGGTTTGCTGCACGCTCCTTTGCCTTATTCTTTGTGGGAAAACATGTCAGCTGAGGCAGGCTAACCAATTCAATAACTCCGAGTACAGTATTACAATAAGTTAATTAAGCGGCATAGTAAATTTATTAAAAAATAGCTGATTATTAGCGAGGGTCACTCACCCTGGCAGAACATAACAAAAAGAGTAATTAAATAAGCTATTTGAAAAATAATGTGAAATTGAGCCTAGAGACACAGCTATCTTTTGGACTGATCTAAATTTAAACTGCACAGATTTGCACACACACGGGGTGATCATGAAGTCAGAGAGATGTGATTTTTCAGCTCCTTAAGATTATCCTTCCTAAATGCCTTCAACTAATACTGAAAAGAATCAAGTGGTACCAAAAAGTACATTAAAAAATGAAGCTTTCTATGAAGTTTACAGCTGCTTTGTTAGCTATTGTTTCCTGTTTCACAAGGAGAAAATAAAGCAGTTTAAATGCCACTTCAGAGTGACTGGTTTGCTAATGCTGACTAAGTAATGGTTACCATTTCACTTTTATTGTGCTCTTGTTGATTAGCTCCCACGATTAAAGAAAATAGAAATTCAATAAGAGGAATTAAGAGAGTTCTTAAGTTATTAAAAAAGCAATACATCTGTGCAATCTGGCTGATAAGTAAGGTTTCAATACTTGATTGAGTATTTAGTGGCTCTTTATTAAGCTTTGGGGACTGAAATCTTATACTTACATAGCCAGGATAAACCTATTTTAAATGTTGTTGAAGATAAATAAGGTAAAAGAAATTCTGTCTGCATGTTAAATTGATTAAATTGTGCAAAATCATGGCCTGCTAAAGTCAGTGGAAGCTTAGACTTGTACTGGCTTATGATCAAAATCTGTGACCTCTAATGATACAGAACTGTCCAGCAGCAGCAGACCATAAACTGATCTCACTGTCTCCTCACCTGTTTGTTTTGTTTTGCCAGGGCAGCTTTCTCTCATTTATACAGAGGCAAGTGCTTGAGACCCATCTACAAACAGGCATTGCTCACATGCAGGGCAGATGGACAGATGGGAGCATGCTGCAAGGCAGCCCAACCTGGAGCAGTGTCCACCAAGGAGCAGGTCCTGCCGTGGTCCATACACAGCTCACACCTACCTACCCAGTTAGCCATCGGTGATGTCTTTGGTTGTCCATGCAAAGTCACTACTGGGATTTGGGAACAGCTTCATTTCAGGTTTTCTGGTCCAGGGCAGGTGTTTATGAGATGTAAACCAAGAGAACAAAAATCTATTCTGTGCTTAAATGGAAAGACATAAGTAATCTAAACTGTCCAGATTAAGGAACTTTGTTTTCTTTTACTTTGATGATCAGGCAGGTGTATTGGTTTATTTATTATCCAGGCTGCCAAATCTAGAGCTCTGCAGATTCCCAGGAGCAAGGGTGTGATGGCAGTGTGATGTCATTTGAGTGCAGGCAGTGACCCCAAGCATATATACTTTGTCTGTTTGGTTCTAGCAGTTTTATTTTATTTTCCTGAAGGCTACATGGGATAAGCATTTTACTCCAGAAACATTTGAACAGTGGCCCAGTGAAGCTGGCTTCTTTTACCAGTATGAAAAAGTGTATTAAAAATTATGCTTGGATAGCATATACTAGACAGTCATGAGTGAAATTCTTTTCCAGTGAGTTTTTCCATCTTTTTCCATGGCAAAAGGCAAGATTTTACTCCTGCATTCTTCAGATTCCCATGTTTATTTCTTTTGTATATTAGTGAACTTTTTAACCAAAAATATTTCTGGTTTAGGCTGTAAGGTTAAGTGCTATTTGTGGTCTGTATGTGTTATTTGGATGTACCTCTCTGACAAAAGCTGAGATCTGCATCAGCTTACCTTTCTTGTTTTGACTGTTAAGAGATTCTCAACAACACAGGAAAGTAGTGAGGTTATTTTTAGCTCTTCTTTAGTATATAAAGATGGTCTCTTTGCATTAGAAGTCCAGGCCTGATCTGCCCTTGAAAATGCTATAGATTGCTATAGGAATGAAATAACTAAACACAGGAGTCCCAGGAAACAGGAAATTATTCTTATACTATGTTATCTGCAAATGCAAAGCATGGTGTGTAGGACAGCTGTTCCTTAAAACATGGAATCATGGAAATTGCACCGTATCTTGTTTTCTGCTCCATGTGTTGTTGATTCAGCCAGGTTAGCATGCCATTTTGTTCTATTTTTCTAACAGTATCTAAACTTTGAAAATGTGTATGATGTTTCGATGGCTAGTCCAAGCTTATCTCTAAGTTTTTAGCCCCTTTTTTACTGACATTTTAACTATTTGATGTAAAGTGATCTATATGGCTGTAAAAATGTACTCTTGAACGTGTTCAGGCTAACCTGTGCTATTAATGCACCATATTTAAACATGAAAGTGACAAAGATTTCATGATTAATGCGTACATACAAGCATATCTTGTGAAGTTAATTGTTTATATATCTTTCCTTGGAGTACGGTAAGTCACAAGATTAGAATATTTAAGTAAAAATGCCAATGATGAGAAAAAAGTGTTTTTCAGCCTGTGTGGAATACATGTTACCTTGGCTTGTGAGTTACAGTTTTTCAGACCTTATACAAGATGTTTCAGACCTCATTACCACTCTTTTGCTGACCACTTGTCCCAGTAGCAAGGACAAGGCCATTAGTAGTGTACATATAGGAAAGACTTTACCATCCTATTCCAAAGTGCACAGGACAGATATGAGGTGGCTGACCACCAGAGGAATAAATAGATCAATGCATTCACTCACTGCACATGAAGCAGCAAAGAAAGGTGCGAGCCAAGTTAGAAACCAGTCTATGGGGGAAGGAATAAGTCAGGCCATCAGTCCAGTTCCAACCATATAGCAGTTGCTAAGGAAAAGCCACATTACATACGTAATCTTCTTTCTGTCCTGATCTTGATCTTGTCCCACCATTGCTGGGCACTCTACTTGCAGTGGATAGTTGGGGAACCCTTCCAAGATCTGGAAGCCCTACACAGTACACCTGCTGTGTAAATAAACTTCCCAACATCACTGCAAGCAGAGCCAGTTTTTATGTTGTTAACTTGGAGGTGGGACACGATGTTACTGCCAAAGGCCAGTCTTTCTTGCCTGGTTGTGGACATCATCCATACGCCAACCCTCATTCAGATTAAATCCCAGGATTAAACCTCATTCAGGTTTAAACCCCAGCACTTCAGCCATATGCATTTATACACAGAGTTCAGCCTGTGAAAGCATTTGAGTTAAAAGCCATCAGGACTCAGAAAACAATTCAGAATTTCAAAGATTTGGTGCCCACAAGCAACCACTCCTATATCCACAGGCTGCAGTTCTCTTTCCTCCTAAAAACTGACCTCATGCATGTTTCTAACACACAGGCACAGACACACACATCAGCCCAAATCTCATTGCAAAGACCCCATGTGGTGTTGAGCCTACCACCTTGAGTGAGTCATGGCCAAGTTTAGTTACTCCTTCTTACTGTCAGTCACTGGCTCTTATGTACTGACAAGAGCAAGGAAGCTCTAGACTTTCCTCTGCTATCCATGAGCATCATCAAATGGTCTCCCCAATCTCAGGTATCTTTGGCATGGATGACTCAGGCACCGTCAATTACCCTTGCAGCTTCTTCATTCCTGAAGTGACCACACCAACCTGCTGTGAGACTTCCTTATCACCGCCTCGTTGCTGCTTGCAGTGCTCTGGCATCTGCCCTGCTGTCCACACCATTGCATTGGTAAAAATACTAACATAGCAGAGACCATAAGAGACTCAGATTTTTAATCTTGGGTATGCCCATCTATTTATGTATAAATCTTTGAGCTAAAATTTAATGTAGTACCAAACCAAACACTTCAGAGAAGTTCAAATAAACTGTATCACTCAACATGGTTGCCCTTACCAAGAAGAAATGTCATCTTCTCCAAAACAGAAATGGTTTGTTTGACAAGATCTGTGCTCTGTGAAAATGTACACACCTGTGTTGGTTCTGTATTACCCTCATAATCTTTTTTTTATGGAGAATGTATTCCATTATTTCGCTTGGGTAGAGGAGCAATATACCAGTTCCCTGGTAGATCCTCTCCTCCTTTTTCAGTGCTGGAAAAGTAAGAATGTATCAAAGCCAGGGGAAATGCCAATGTGTTTACTCCTAAAGTATTAATTTCAGCAATTCCCCAGCCTTTAGGACCCTTTGGGTAAATTACTTGGTCCTTTTGATTTAAGAACATTTAATTTTAGCAGATTCTGGCTTGAATCTTCCTTTCATGAAAGATGATTAGCATTCCAGTGCCTATACGTCTTATGAGTTGAATCAGTTCTTCCACTTTGTTCTGAAAGCAAAAGCATCTATTAAATATCCACAGACCCTTTGTTTGAGCTCCCTTTCTTCCTAACACACTTTATACACCACATTATTTATGCCACCAATGTCTGAATTTTCATTTCTTTACCTTTTGTCCATTTTATGTTAGCTCAAATTTCAGTTTGTACCTCACATGTTGCTATTAACTTTCCTCTTATATTAAAATGTAACTATCTCACTTCTGTCCTGTTCAGATCTCCTTCTAACCAGGATGTTTTTTGTGGCCAGAGTAACTGTTTTCCCCTTCTCTATCCAGATTGTCAGTCTGGGTGCATCCAGTAGTATGTCTTTGAGCAATTTCCAGCTAATATTTCCCACTTCAAATGATGTACATTGCAATGGCAATGAATCAGGAACTGACAGACAGAATTAAAACCAGTGTTCAGCCCTCCTCAAATTTGTAGAAGTAGTAATGGAATAAACAATGTCAGAATAATTTAATACTGAGAGAAGTAATTGAATTAAAGCCCTTTTGTGTACATAATGTCAAAACGCATAAAAGAAAGTAAGAAACCCATATGTGGAAAGGACATACAGATTTTCAACAAAATTCGTTTCAGAACATGCAATTTTCCTACAAATGTGCTTGTTTTGTAAATGCAGACAATTACTCACTTTCTTGCATAAGACACAGCTGAGGGCTAGATGATCACTCTCTGATTAGCTAAAACACAATACTCAGTCTGTATTGCTGCATCTGAATTGTAGTGCCCAAAGGTCTTGGAAGAACCCTCTCTTAGGATACAACTAGTTACCCCTGCAACTGGCTTCCCCAGCAAACTTCATTGCATTTTATGTTATGTTATGCTATTTTATTTCCCTCTCAATAGCTAGCCCATTTTAGGTGCCTGTGGTTGGCTAAGAGGAGTGCCATCTGTAGGGAATGCTGCTATGGAAGGTGGCATATGGCCACTGGGGCTGGGGACTGCCAAACAGGATGGTACCAAGCTCCCAGCCAGGCTGGGAAGCAGCATGAGGCTACAGCTCAGGCAATTTGCTCTGAGCCCTCAGATTCTCAAGGGATCACTCCTCAGATCTGGAGGAGATGAGATGCCTTGGGACCCATAAAAATGAGGCTAAAGCCTGGTAGGAGGCTTTGGAGCAGGTGAACTGAGGCTTAGGGATGCCACTGTTTCCACTGATACTGGCCAGGAACCCAGAGGGATATATAGTGTCCATGACTTTGCCACTTTGGTCCCTGAGGTAGCCTCTCAACATTAAATTGTGGACAGGCTGGCACCATGAAATCATATAAGATGCAGAGTAATTTCCTAATTGTTTGTAATGTAGCAGTTGCTCTCACATCAGTATTCAGGATTCAAATTCCAGCCTGGGAAGGGACCCAAGGAATATACTCCAATTCCTTCAAGGATGTCACTCCACATCACACAACATGTTGATTGCCTGAGGTCCATATTGCAGCCATGCACAGGATATTTGAGAATGTCACATTTCCCTCCTGGCCAGCCCCAACACAGCAGTAGCATCATAGGTTGAGGTGTGGGAAAACACCCCAAAAGCATGCCTGGAAGTCTCTCACTGACTTCTCACCAGTGCCAAATTTACACAGCCATTTTTTATTTCCCTGTGAAAGTCTGTATATTTTCCCTCATCTGTGCTCCCTTTGGTTAGAAGCGAGTGACTAACTTCATATAGGCAAAGGCCACATATTGCTGAAAAGAGACCAAATAGGAGGAATGGAAATAAACATGGATAGAAATGAGAATACACCTCGATTACCTAGAGAAGGGGTCATAGTATGGCTACAGTAAGTCTGGATGCTGTGAAGCAGCTTGGGTGAAAGAGACACAAGTCTGGGGTAAACACAGCAGAGAAATTAATCACTGGATCAGATAACACCATGCTCAAAAGAGGACAGAAATGTCACAGAGGTTCTTGGAAGCAAACTGGAGTATTACTTTCACAAAACCTTTGGAAAAGCCGATGTTTGTGAGGAGTGTTTGTGGTTAGAGTTGTATTAAGAATAATACGCTTTTTTTTTCTCTTGTAATTTGTAATTTAGTGGATATCTCACTTTTTTCCCTACTGCTTCATTATACTACAACTACTGAGATTAAACTGGCCTCATTTCTTTTAACGTAGGCTATTGTCCTTTTGTAGCTTTTTATGCCAATCTTTCTATAAATACTGGTGTTTGACAGCTAGCTTTTCAGACTCGTGTTTTCCTTTCTATAATACTATGTATATGATAATATAAAAATGTAATTCTTAAAAATAAAAAGTATATTGAACAGATTTAATAATGTTATCATTTTCCCTTACAATTTTTTTTGTGTGTTTAAGCATCAAGTTATGGTGAATTTAACTCCATAATTAAAATATCTTACTATGTGCAAAAGCAATGCCACAGTCATTAGCATAATGCACATGATCCATATCTTATTTTCTAGTAATATGTGGGACATGAAAACACAGCAAAGAGGGTTATTGAATCAACATATGAAGCATATTGGTGGAAAACGGGAACACATACTTCCAGGACCCTCACTGAAAATTTTCTCTCTATCCTGTGAAGAATTTGCAGACAATTCCCCCCTGTCTCTGTTTTCAGGAAAGTTTTGAAGCATACCAAACTAGAAATGTCTACTGTAGAATGTCAAAAGACAGCCCCGATTTCACTAATGGCAGGCACTTTGTTTTCAGGGTTTCCTAATACTTTAAGAACCAGAGACTACATTAAATACTATGCACAGCTTGTGGCTACAAGCCAAAAGGAAGCCCACATGACATTTAGTGCCCTTGTCTGCAAGCTGATAAGAGAGTCTGGATTCTCTAAACTCTTTAAGTGCTCAGTGTCAAGCTGGAATTCGGTAACTGCAGCCCCAATAACTTAGGTCATTTAAAAATGCACACTTAGCTCTAAGAGGTTTTCAAGCACTCCAATGCTGAGGTATTTGAACAGAGTAATAGGGTGCTTTTAAAAAAGCTTTTTATTTTGCAACTTTATGTTCTTCATCTTGTTCAAATACTATGTGCTTTAGAATTCATCTGATAGACTCATAAAGTTAAACATGCTACTCAATAAAATGGGACAGGGCTCTGACAAGCCTCAGGAAACTTTAGAAATGTTTGAAGTGTTTAGACTTTACTACATTGCAAAGTAAATTTTGCACAGTTTGAGTGTGTGCTCTGAGATCACATAAAAATGCTACACAGAATTATTCCTACTCCGTCATTTGACCTACCCAGACCTGCCAGTTTGTAATGTCGTGCTAATGCACCTGTGTATTTGCTCCTGCCTAGGCTCCAGAGTTGTGATAACTCTGCATTAAATTGAACTGAATGTCTCTACAGGATATCTACAGGATAATCCCAGATATCATTGTAACAGTCTCTTAGTCTATCCCAGGCAGGAACTGAATTGCCTGGTCTTTGTCTTGCCTAGAGACATAAAAGTACAGCTCCTAACTTACTAAGGGCACTGCTACATCTTGCTTGCAAGGGCATCACGCTCATTTATCTCCTTTCCTCTCTATCTGCCATTGTGGAGTCATGAGATGGAGGTGGGGATCACAACCACTTGGTTGGACTTCACACAAAATTGCACTGCATCCTTAATTCCTTTCATTAATGAACATTTAAGTGAAAAATGTTGTGCCCATGGGGTAGACTGATCATTTTCCACCATCTTCCAGTGAACTAATAGAGAACTGAATTTCCAATAAAACAAACTATTTTTGTGTCAGATATCTGCAGGAAGATGAAGAGAATTTACAGCTAAAAATTCAAAATAAGACTCCCACTGAGACTGAAAATAATTTATTCTTCAACGGAATTCCTAAATTTCTAAATCCTACAGCTCCCTACAAGGGATTTGCAACCATACGCTTTGTACCTCTGTTTTTACCTGCAGAGGGTCATCTGCTGGCAAATTTAAGTCAACTCTTTACCCTGTCCCACACTGGTGAGACTTAGGGCATAAGAAGATTTCCTCTGGCTTAACACTAGCACCTTTAGGAGTCACAAAAATGTGGAAGAGGATTTTAAATTACTTTGCCTGCACTGTAGTAGCATCCAGAGCAGTGTCTGAAAGACAAACACCATATACTAAAGTGTGTCAAGTGGTACTAGAGGAAACATTTATCCATTGGGGTGAAGCTTTCCAACTCCCTGAGATGTAGGTGCTGGCAGCCAGGCTCAGCAGTTAGACAGGTGGACCCATCTGAGAGTTATACTATGCTTCAGCCAGATGGTGTTGTCCAGCTAAGGAGCATTACAACTGAAAATCCTATGAGGAAGAGTGAGGACGGAAAAAAAAATGTGAGTGGATCCTGGGAGTTCTTTAAAAGGAGCTGCTTGGATGGACAAAATAAACATAACCAGAGAAATCAGTCAGGAGAGAAGACAGCTTTGTGTTAAAGCTTATTCTGGTGCGGTGGTGAACTGAGAAAAAGTTATAAGTAAAATACATAGCATGTATGCAGGTTCTGTAGTACAAAATACTGAAGGTAGAAGGCGAAAACATCACAGACGTGGCAAGCTGGCACCATGTGACCAGTAAAGCAAAGGACACTGAAAAGAAAAACCTTTTATCCATATCAGGAACAAGAGAAATAGAAGCAATGATACAGAACCAGTATTTGAAAGACATATAGTAATGACATAGAATACAATATTCAAGAAACCCCACTATTTTCCATTGAGGAAAGAGCATGATAATGGGCTACTACCACATGGGGATCATAAAAGACTGCAGTCTGTTAGAGACTAAATAGTCTATTGGACAACAGCTATAAGAAATAAATGTTTTTAATAGCTGGCAGGTGAAGTCTTTGATTTGCAGATGCTTATTTGTTATAAATCTTGAAATACCATGTTAATTTCAGAAAGGCCAAAGAAAGTTAATTGATGAAAGTTTAAAAGATATTTGGATGAGTTGAACTGATATTACTCTGAATTTCCTATAATTCAAAACCTGATGCTAGACCGAATTAAAAAAAAATAAATAACAAGAGCTATTAGTCTGTTTTAATATGAAAAAAAATGGAATTTTCCAGTTATGAGGAAAACTACATGACAAAAAGAGATGCTATGTCCTAAAAGCGGTATCTATGAAAATTATTTAGGGTTTCTCTGGTTGAAAACAACTTTGTATAGCAGGGCTGTAGAGTAAGGAGACCTAACATGATGCAATGTGACATGAGTATAAGGAAAAGCAGGGAAAAGATTGGAAAGGGGGGTTACATATCTAAATATAGTGCTGATTGCATCACTCCTGCAAAGCCCTTTCCAGGCCCTGCAACTTCATGGGGTGCAGAAAAGAGTCAGAAAAAGATTTTGGAGATTGAGACAATGCCTTATAATGAGGTGCTTTAAACCTCTCATTCTGGCTTGTTATTCAGAAGAAAGACAGAGATGGCCTGATAATTTTGTTGAGTGCATTCATGGGATATTCAAAGGCTTTTCCAAAGCAAAGAAAGGCATTGAAAGGGGAGAGAGAAACACAGATTTGTATCTGTGGGTATGATGTATTGTAAGACAAACTCCCAAGGCAGATTGGGTACTTCTATGTCTTGATATCTTCTGAACATTGGATGTGAAGTAGAGGCAGTAAATGTTAACAGAGTGCAAACTAGAAACAACCTGTTCATGTTTCACTGGATATGGTAATTGGATGGCACACCCGTGTACAAACACTGCTTTTTCCTGTGGAACAAAGGGTGGGATACTGCAGATGGAGAAGTAATAACATGGTTATCTCAAGGGAAAAAGAGAGAGCAGGAGTCAGAGTGAGGTTATGAACTGCTGGGGTTTAAACTCCCAGCTCTGAATGAGGGTTGGCATATGGATAATGCCCACTACCAGGCAAGAAAGACCCTCCTGATTGGTTTTCACCAAGGATCTGGCCAGCCTTGGCTGGGAACCAATTAGGAGATCACCACCAGGTGCCTGCACCTTCCATATTAACATCTTGTCGTGCGCCAAAGTTAATCATTGTGGTGGTTTAAACCACTTT
>NW_008620878.1:5267-21595 GCF_000691845.1 Merops nubicus | reverse complement strand
GACCGGCGGCGGGCAGAGACTCGAGTTATTTTTGACCTGAAGATTTGCCTGACGTGTAGGCGTAATACTGCTCAAGCACTTTACTTGGAAAGACGGCGTTGCGTTGAGGAAACTCCCCTGTGATAAAACGAGGCATGCTGTTTGTACCAGGAAAAAAAATGTCGATTCTGTCCTCAGGAAGACCTACATCTGTAGTGGATCTTTTGTTTTGCACATATGGCATGTATTTACAAACCCTTGCTGAGTTTTGGTGGCAATGTTTCAGAGTATTATAATACACAAGTCAGCTAGGGCATACACCACTAACATAACAAAGATGTTATCTTGTCCTTTATGAAATTATTTTTACCAGTACAGGTGTCTCAGGAAATAATTCTTCCTGCAATCACATTATACACATGTCATGTTAAGGGGAACTCTGTAATATGTTTTGCAATTATGGTTAACTTAGGCATCTGTTATGTGGCTGTTGTAGAATTAGTGCAATAGGACCATAACAATATATCACATTATGAGTAAAGGAATAAGGGTATGAGAAGAACGAGGCTGTCTACCAATTGCAGTAGGTTTAATATATGAAATAAATTTCTTATCCTGACTCAAAAAACAGCAACAAAAAAAGGTGGGGCCTATAGAGTTCAAGTCCATCAGAACTTTTTGATCAGCTGGCAGAGATTTTCCCACGGCTTGCAGAGCCTGTTAGCATTGCCCAGTGCTGTATGAACTACCTGTCCCGCACTGCACTGCAGTTCACCTCTCTTTCCCCACCCCCGCAGTGCCACAGTAACACACAGCACTGAGTAGCATAATGCAGTTTCCAGAATGTCCAAGGTAAAGATCAGAGACTTAGTTCTGAAAAGAAGTTAATACCCCCAAAGCCTAAAAGCCTGAAGAACTAAGTCGATGTTTTATGAAAATTTCTTTACTGCAAGGCAAAGGATACAACATACCAACAAAGCAAGAAAATAAAAACCTCATTTCTCAGGGGAAAAAAAAAAAAGTTTTCTCAAATATAACATTGAGAACAAATGTAATATTTGTTATTCTCAATGTAACTTTTGAGAACATTGTTTTCTCTAACTTCTGTCAATAGAGTCCACTCGCCGAAATCTTAAAGATGAAGAAAAGTAAAGAGATAAGTTTGCAGAGACTGTAAACACTGTGACACCAGCACAGCCCAGAATTCCAATGTCATTGCCAGATGCCTGGTAGTACCGAATGCTTTGGACAGAAGTGCCTGAAGAACACAATTTCTCAGGCTGGTAACATATAGTTGATCATAGTGTTTAAAACATATTCCCAAAATGATATATTTTTTTTCCTGCCTTTATGATGGCTATGCTAATTTTGACTTTGAAGAACCATTCTGACTGCAAATGGTTACGGAAACTGATTAATTTTTCCAGTGCTTGCTCAGAAATCAGCAGACACAGCCTTGGTTGTGTTGGTTGGTTGGTTGTGTTGAAGAGCAATGTTCACCATTTTCCCACCCTCTCCATAATGTGTGTCTAATGGGAAGGTATAAGCATTTGGCAAAGGAATTGGCTTTGCAGCAGTAAACGCTCTGGCATTCATTTTATATCCTGCTAGAAATGATACACATGGGGTGTAAGAGGTACAAATGAACTCCATTGGAACATGAAGTGGATTAAATTTGTATTTTAGCTAACATCCTAATATCTGTTTCCTGAAGGGATGTTTCTAATGAGTATCTGTGGAACATACCTCGTTAATTAAACTCATCACAGCCCATGCTGATAGCTGAAAGGATAAAGAAGAGATTGCTAGTTCTCCCAATTGCATGCTAGTAATGTGAGGTTCATTTACAAATGCCATTATAGCAAATTTCTGAACTGATGAATTTTCCCTTTAAGGATTTTTTTCTTTTTTTTGCAAAACTTGGTGCTCCCGAACTTCACATTGAGCAAAACATTTTGAAGTAATGTCAAGTGATGTGTGTAGCAATTACCCTTGTAGCTGTAAACTTCATCGAAAAACTTATGTATGTTTCTAGGCATAGATCTAGCAAAGAACAAGCATGGCCTGGATACTTCTGCAATTGCAAAACAGTTTATCTGAAGCCTTTATTTTGTTTAAAAAAGCATTTTTTCCCCAACTGTATCCTCCAGTGTAGGGCATGCATGTTTGAAGATGTATTTCTGTTGAAAAAAGATGAGCAGGAAAGTATTATAAATATCATCTTCTGTATACAAAATGCTCTGATGGTCCTAGCATACAAAGGATTCCAAACTTTGGTAATTCAAATTCCCATTAAAGGTCCTTTTGTAAGCACAAAGTAAAAGCACAGTTAAAGAACTAGTACATATGTTAAATCACTTAGCTATGGTTCTATACTACTTTTTGTCCATTTCTTAGGCTGTAGCTATCCCAAAGAACTGCCAGTCTTGTACGAATAAGTTTTGTAGGTCTGTGTACCATTGATGTCTGAAAAACAGAGGAAGTCAGAGTTTTCAACAATATGCACTAGTGTGCAGAGTTAAGCTCAAGTCAAACTAAACTTTTTAGTTTTCCTGAAAGGTGATGGAAGTAGTAGTAGTAATGGCACATGAGTAGATACAATTATTCTTCCAGTTTAATATCCAGTTGTAGACTATTAAACATATCACAGCTTTACTTGAAATCCATTAATAATCCTATACAGAATTCAAAATAATTAAATTACTTGAGAAAAAACACATATTTTGATAGAACTTTTCAAGCAGGTATTTTGACTATTATTAGTACATATAAAAGATGCCATGTTTTTTTCTGCAATAATAAGGTCTGATCATAGGAAAAAAAACAAACCAAGCAACTAAGAACAAAACAAAACAAAACAAAACAAAACAAAAATCTGTACTCACCACTCTTTGTTTGACTGCTACTGCCTTCCAGCCTAAAGATGCCTTCATGTCAGAGGTCTTAGATATACTGAGCTTTTGCAGCACTCAGAATAGTGATGCAATGCTATAATCAATAAATCAATATCTCCATGGTGGATCACCCTTCTGCCCACTGAAGTGATGGGAATTCATGACCTGTTTATTTCTGTTTTCTGAAAATGAATATGTTGTGCACTGGGAGACAAATGATGAAAACTTACAAAAATACTAAAATATCTGTCTCTGCAGGCAGAAGCCACTTTTTACAGACGTCTGGAAAGTGCTGAAATGAAAGCCTGACTCAATCCAGGTGACGAGTTAGACATCCTCTGGGATGAAACTGTAATTTTAGTATCAATTACTACTGATGTTATCATTTGATTCCTCCTTGAGGAGGCCTTACAGTTCAGGACAATGTGTATTTCATCCATTTTTTCTAGTTGTAAGTTCTGTTTCAGAAAGCTTCTCAGGCATATGCTTAGCTTTATTCATGTAAGTAGTCTTACTCACATGAGACCCTGCTAAATTTGGGTGAAATGTTCAGACAGCTTTGATAAAACTATGCTGGGCAATGAATTTTCATACTTTTAAGTTCTAAAAAGACTTAGAAAATGTGAGAAACAAAAACAGATAGATAATGGGTATTTCTTCATCTGAAAAAAAAATAATTAAGTAACCAACACACCACCTAACAAATCAAGTAGATGAAAGCAAAATAATTTCATGCAAAAACAAAGTTTATTATATGTTCTTTAGTATTTAGGCGTGCTTGAGGAAAATAGTGCATAGTAAATTCCATGGAGGACGAGTAGTATTTTAGCTTCTGCTTTGCCTTTCTGCTGTTGCAGTTTTAACTTACAAACATGATGATGTAATTTTATAAAAACTGCTGTTGAACTTTGATTTTTAGGTCATCCATGTCCCTGAGCTGCCCAGCTTCCTAAAACTGGAGATTATCGATTATTTGTCTCTACAAGAGTAAAATCTGCTATTTTATCCAAAGCAATTCCCTTTCATATACCTCTACCTCTGTTTTCCAGATCACTGCATCAGAACCATCACAGGCACAAGCACTGTTATTACAAAGACCTTGACATTCAATATATATTCTTTGAAGAGGACAAAAGGACTTCAGGCAGGAGCATTCTTATTGATGTTCCTTTTGAACATGATAACAAAAATAACCATGGATTTTGAAAACATTTTTTTTTTTAACCCTGAAAGCTGTCTGTTTTCACAGAATTATGAAAGGGTCTATTAGCCCTCAATCTAAGTGTTAATGTCACTATTGGTATAAAAATAAAATAATTTTAAAATTACCTTTTATGTCAATATTTCTTATCAGCAACACTTTCTCAAATTGAAAATACAGCCCAAGAAATATGAAGAGTTAGTCACTACTGGAGGAGCTCTATGCTTAAAAAATTGCAATGACTCTAAATCCTATTTTCAAGCCTCCTTGCCTAAGAAGCAAGCTTGGAAAGCTGACTTTTCTCAGAATATCCCAAACAGCCTGTGTCTAAAGTGCAGAGATTCTGCCTCCTGCCTTGGAGAGGTTGGGGAGGATGAGGGGGATATGGCTTGTATGTAGCTAAATGTGGAAAGAAAAAGGAAACAACAGGTGCTTGAGATTTTCAAAATGATACCTAAAACCTAACACTGAGCAGCTTTCACACTCACAGCTCATGTTTCACCTGAGGGCTTTTGGGGGCATGAAGAGTGCAGAACTTGCATTATTGGCTGTGCTCAAGACTCCAAGGACACTCCTAAGAGCACAGAGTTAATTGGCACAGCTTTAGTATTTATCTCCTTGCCTGTCACATCCCTCTGCAAGAAGCCATCAGCCACATTGCAAGGGTGGCAAACCTGCCTCGGAGCCTGGCCCATGGCAAATTATGGCTCACCATATTGATATACACTGAAGGGCCTCTATTTGTATAACAGATGTTGGTTTAGTCTGCTCCATTTCTGGTTATCTCCCCAACTTTCATTCTTGCAGTCCCATTTTCAACAGTTGCTGAATTTTGTTCTTGTGATATATTTCATGATCTTTATTCCAGTACATAACTACATTCACCGTGTGACAAGAAGAGTTAATGTTCAAGCGCTGTGACAATGTGCTGATTTAGTTCATCTGCAGAATTACTCGGCAAGCAAACCAGAAATTAACACCTAAATTGACTAAGTGCAAAGTCAATAGCATATTTCATTACAACTGTCATTTATTAATGTGTGTTACACTTTTAAGAATGCAAGTTCATCCAGCGCCGTGCAACAAATAATTCTGCGAATTTCTTGAATGATCTCAGTTTAGAGCAGCTCAGACTGGTGAAGAATGGATGAAATTTCACAGCAGCTTAGGGAAGAAATAGTAGCTGTCACTCAGTTTGCCCCAAATAACATCAGTAATAATCTCTGGAAATAGCTTTTTCTATAGCTCATCTTGCAAATTAGCATGTCGTATGATTCTGGAGGAATCTAAATAAGAAAAATTGGCATGAATTCAGGCCCAAGAATCATTATGTGGGCAGAAAAGCTCTTACTGGTAAGTCAGCATCAAAATCATGTGTCCAAATACATTCAGTTATACATTCAAGTCCATGTGGTCTCATGGCCTCATTCTGTTATGGTGCTGATCTAGGCTGCCAGACATTTACCTTTGCACCCTCAAAAATATTATTCCAGAACTAAATTTCATAGCTATGGGGATTTTTGACTGAAAGGTAAAATTTCAGCCTCACTATATCTAGAGGCCAAAAATCATTGATTATAAGAGAGCAGAGGCTGCATGCCCAACCTCAAGATACTGGGTTTTATTAATTTGTAGTCTCTGTAGCTATTTATAGTAGTGTAAAATAAGTGTAGCAGATTCATGGACCTATATCCTACCTTTCACACATCAAAGTGAAATTCAAGGTAAAAGGCAATGAAGAAACTTTCTCCATCAGATAACCTATTTAAGTAAGCTTTCTGGAACTGGAAAAAGGCAGGAAAACCAACTTCTCTGTCAAATCAGTATCACAGAAGTAGACTTCAATGAGGCAGACATCCCAAATCGAAACCTGGTCATTTGCCTCATCACTGATGTCCTATTTTTCTTTCTCCAAGCGCCCTGAAGTTTACTCGCAGTATCTATACAGTTCTGCTTTCTCAGGGTCAAAGGAAGGGACTTCAGCATCACACTGCATGTTGAAATATTTGCTTTCTCCTGTTAAGGGGAAAGCAGTGAATGAGTTCTAGGTACATGGTTTAGATAGTGCACAGTATTGGACCTTCAGGGTTTATTTTTCAGTAATAGCTTTAGGGGGCTTATACATATTTCTGCTCACTGGAATAGGTGGTTACTTATTAATCTAAAAGACACTCACCTGGGTCTTGCTCAGTTATCCAGTGTACATATTTGGAATTGTGTCATAAATTATATTTTACTGTGTCATTTAATAGCAGAGGCCAAATTTCCCATTCATTGTGAAGGTCTAGATCTCTATTGGGCTCTTTTTAAACCATATAGTTGTTATCACAGCCTTTGAAAAGACTGAATTCGTGAATATTTGTGTTAAATTTTTATATGTGCATTACAGAGGGCAGCTTAAGCATCCAGTGTGAGCCTGTGAATTTGTTAGAATTTTAGAGCCAAGTCTTATGGGCTATGCTTTATTGGCTGTCCAACCTCAAAACAGCCTATTTAAATTATCATGTCCATGTATAATGGTCTCTAGAAACCCGAGTCCAAAGTTTGACTTCTTGGCCTCCAGGAATATTCAGCCAGCAAAAGCAGTGTCCAGGCTTTACATCTCATGGTGAATATAAAAAAAAAAAATCTTTGAGTAAAAGCTGAGTCCTTACTTTTTAAATAATTGGGTGTTCATCTCACATAAAATTTTTACATGGACTTATTAACAACTGAAAATAGTTTTTATATTCAGTTAATTATTTGATATTTTAAAAAGTCTCTTTCCTTGTAAAGTATCATCCTGAAGGATGGCTCTTCTGTAGAACACTTTCTATAGAACATTTTCATAGAAAATGAACAAACAAAAAAGCATCCTTCCGTGTACCAACTGGAAAAACCAAATGACATCTGTAAAACTCAATTCCCCAAAAGCTGACCTATTTTCTTGACAAATAACATCTTTCGTGAAAAACAAATAATGGCTCAGAATTAATGACACTTAGAGGATTCTATTTTCCCAATAACAATATTTTCTTGCTTTTTGTACCATATATGATTTGCTACTAAATGTCTTTTTTCCTGCTAGTGAAGTATAGATAAATCTGGAAAACAAAAGCTAAAGACCTGTGTCCTCTCATTCTGACACTAACATAGACACATCGGTAGATAAAACATCATGAATAATATGGAAAGGCCCTCTATTTCTGCTTGCTACCTTCACCATAACTGAATATCACAAGGTTCAGTATTAATACCTATACAAACAATGTAGGTCCTGTGAGCTACACAATCTCTGACCAACCTGAACTACTTTTTAAATCATAAGAAAGAAATTGTCATGAAGAATATCAAACTATTGTGGATATTTTCTCAGTCTAATGATCAGCCCATACTTTCTGTTTCTGACAATCCAGAGTTTTGAACACTAGGAAAAATTATAAATACCAAATCATCTCTCCTTCCAAAGCTAATAGCATGCACATATATAGGGGAACTTTTTAGGACAACTACAGGGTAGTTTTATGTACCATCACCACCTAGTCTACTACAAGTTTTACCAGTCTCACAAATCTTGAGATCTAAGAAAGCCCACATGGGAAAACCTTCCAATCATAACACATTTCTTCACATTTTAGTAATGAATCAACCTGTTTAAACAGAAAGAATAGTAAAATGTATGGATCAATTTAGAGAACTAAGTTCATTTTAAAAAATTAATCAGATAATTATTTCTTCATAAACTTTGACTGATAATTTGTGGCAGTAACAGGCTTATTTTCCCAACAGCTCCAAACATAAGAAAATCATAGTCTCAGTATCAACCAGTAGATTTATTTCCAGGTATCAGATCAAGAGTGTGTTAGAATAAGAATCAATCTCCACTGATTTCTGTCTGAATACCTGTAATGCCAGTTCAAACAACAGTCTTGCCTGTAGTGTAAACAGCCGAAAAATAACCATTATCCTCAGCCTGATGCCTCAGTTTAAAGGCTCATGATAATTCCATCATAATTTCAGTGATGATATTTCAGGGAAAAAAATCCTTCTTTGTTATACGCAGAACACTTTTTTGCATATATTTTCAAGACTTTTAGGTAGGACAGTGACTTGGAGATAGGAGCCGGGTTTTCATTCCAAGCTTATCTCAGTATTGTTTCACAGATTTACAGAATACTTGAGGTTGGAAGGGACCTCTGGAGGGAAGCTTGTCCAATACTCCTGATAAAGTAAGGCCACCTGGATCCAGTAGACCAGGACTATGTCCAGATGGCTTTTGAATGTCTCCAATGATGCGCCAGTGCTCAGTCACTTTCACATTGAAAAAGTGTTTCCTCATGTTTGTGCCCATTGCTTCTTTTCCTGTCACTGGGCAGCACTAAAAAGAACCTGGCTCCATCCTCTGTGCACTCTTCCTTCAAGTATTTATATACATTGATGAGATCCCCATCTGAGCCTTCTCTTCTTCAGGGTCAAGAGCTCCATCTCTCCCAGCCTTTTCTCACAGGAGAGATGTTCAAGCCCCTTAATCATCTTTGTGGACCTTCATTGGACTCTTTCAAGTATGCCCATGTCTCTTTTGTACTGAAGAGCACAAAACTGGACACAGCTTTTGAAGTGTGGCCTCAGGAGAGGGGAAGGGTCATCTCCCTCAACCTGCTGGCAAGCCAGGACACCATTAGTCTTCTTGGCTGCAAGGGCACATTGCTGGCTCATGTTCAACTTGGTGTCCATCAGGAGCCCCACATCTTTTTCTGCCAAGCTGCTTTCCAGCTTGGTGGTCCTCAGAATATACTGGTGCATGCAGTTGTTCCTCTCCAGGTGCAGTTCAATTTTATGATGTGCCTGTCAGCCATTTCTTCAGCCTGTTGAGGTTCCTCCAGAGGGCAGCACAACCTTCTGTCTCACAAGCCATTCCCTCTAGTTTGGTGTCGTCCCAAAACTTGCTGAGGGTACATTCTGCCCCATCATCTAGGTCACTAATGAAGTTGTATTTACCCCTGGGGTACACTGATAGTTGCTGACCTCCAACTAGACATTGTGTCACTAATCACCACCCTTTAGGCTCAGCCATTCATCCAGTTTTCAATTCACCTCACTGTCTGCTTATACAGTCCATTCAGCCATCAACAGCTTGTCTTCAAGGATCTTATAAGAGACAGTGTCAAATGCCTTACTGAAGTCTAGGTAGACTCTCATCTATCAGCCCAACCATTTCATCACAGTTCATCAAGTTGTACAGGCATGACCTTCCATTGGTGAACCCATGCTGATTGCTTCTGATGATTTTCTTGTCCTGAGTGACCCTGGAAATGGTTTCACCCCTTCCCAGGGATGGAGGTGAGACTGACCACTCTGTAGTTACCTAAATCCTCCCTCTTGCCCTTCTTGAAGATAGGAGTGACATATGCTTTCCTCTAGTCTTCAGACACTTCTCCCAGTTCCCATGACTGATCAAAGATTATTGAGAGCAGCCTCACAATGTTGTCAGCCAGCTCCCTCAGCACTTACGGGTGTCTCCCGTCACAGCCCATGAACTTATCTATGTACAGTTGCCTTCAGTATTCTCTGACCTGATCTTCCACCAAGGGTACATCTTCCTTGCTCCAGACTTTTCCCGTGTTGTCTTGGACCTGAGATTCCTGGAGGTTGGTCTTACTAGTAAAGACTGACACAAAGGGATGCAGTATCTCAGCTCTTTCCATGCCCTGTGTAACGAGGCCCCCTGTCTTGCTGAGCAATGGGCCTACATTTCCCCTAGTGTTCCTTTTGCCCTTATGTACTTCTAGGAGCTCTTCTTGTTGTCTTTGACATCCCTAGCCGGAATCAATTACATTCAGGCTTTAGCTTTCCAAACTTCATCCCTGGATGCTCAAACAATGTTTCTATTTTCCTTCCACATTACCCACCCTTCCTTCCACCCTCTGTATGCTTCCCTTCTGTCTTTTGAGTTTGACCAGAAGTTCCCTGTTCATCTCCGTAGGCCTCCTGGCATTTTTCTGTGCCTTGATACTCTTTGGGATGGAATTCTCGTGAGATTGGAGAAGGAAATTCTGGCTTTACTCTATGGGTTTTGTGTAAAGTCCACAAAAGGGAGAAGGAACAAAGCCATTCCTCACGTACTGCCTTGCCCACAAAAGACACACTTGTGTGTGAGACACAGTGCTGGAGGTTCTTGGCTCACTTTGCAAATTACTTTGTAAATCCCCCTAGCCTTTGAACAGAGAAAGTTCAGACTGCAGGCTTGAAGTTAATTGCCTCATCTGCAGAAACATTGATTTAGACAACTCAAAAAAAAAAAAAAATGTTTAAACCCATATAGTCCTTACATAGTTGCACTTCAGCGAATTCAGCCTGATAACTTTCAAAGATGTTTAGATGGTCTGTTGAACTGGAACTCTCAACAGCATTATAAAAGGTTGTGCAACACAGTCCTGTTAGAATGTGTGGTTATTTATGGACCATACAGCATTCAGCATTTTTACACCTGTTTTGCATGGGTATCATCATTAAATAAAACACAAAGCAATAACAAATAAATCCTCTTTTTTGTTTTGAACTTGTCATCTAGAGATTATTAATGATAGCTCATTAATCAGGCTGAGTTCTTCATTTCACTCAATTCTAGGACTTATGTTTTAATGAATCCTTTACAAGAGAAATGTAGTTGGTTATATTATATCTGAATGTGCTTGAGAGGGTATTTGTGCTTTGTTGTTGCTTTTTAATCATCTTTAAATTCACTGCTTCTTGTAATGGACACTTCTGTATGTATAACAACATTCTGTTTACCCCTTAGATTATTCATGCCTGAGTGGCTAGCCTACTGCAGAAAAAGGTTTAATGAGTTTCAAGGGGATAGCACTATAAAAACAGGAAAAATATAAAACAACTGCCTGAATACTAATATGTGTCTAGCTAAAACATATCATCCAAGCCTGAGATAGTAAACAGCCCTCCCATGATGCACTTATTTTTGGTAGGGTACCTTTATTCCTAATTGTACAGTATCTTCTTATCTAATGTGTTTCTAAATGAAACACACTGTAGCTAAGTACTTCAACAAAGCACACCCTAAAACTGAGATGGTTACTTCCAACCCAAATCTTTTACTTTTTACTTGTCCATGTATTAGGATCTTCTATTTCACATTTCCACTTCCAGAAAATTTAGTCCTTTCATCAAGGTGACTCCTACTGACAATGGACAACTGCCCCAATGAAATCCAATATTGCCATACTCATGTTTAAATTAGATGAATAATCCCATAATTTGTTTGCTTCAATTGCTTTTATTCAGGAAAACACAGATTTCACTTGGACACTTATTTCTTTTGGTAAAATATCTTCATTGTTTCTCCCACTGCTGAATTTGCAATTAATCTTCACAGCATTTTATCTGGTGGTATTTTCACTGAGTTCAAGAACTTGTTTTTGGCTAAAAAATTCAAAATCACAATATCCAATTTGCCACAAAACTAAAATCTATATATTCACACCAGTGGTTTATATTTAATATTTAATTCCCCTCTTATTCACCTGTAAGGGTGTTGAGATTTCTTGAAGTTTTTTCTATTTCTGTTCTGTAGGATTCCTGAAGTCTCTTCTGATCTCAGTAGTGGCACAAGTATCCAGCAATTGGCTTCTAAAGTATGCTAAGTATGCTATCACAGCAAACTCTTCTGATCCTGCATTATTGAAGACTCAAAAATTATTTTTTTTTTACTTCCCCCACAGTTAATCTGGTCTCTCATCCCGCTGTCTTTGAAATGTAAAATTTTTCTCCACTGACTGCTAGACAAAAAAGCTTCACAGTGAATGCTGTATCTTCAGCTCTTCTTAAATTCTTTGCAGTTTCTCCTGTTTTCTTTTGACCCACAAGTTTGCAAATGAACAAAAATGACCAGAAAGAAATCACCTATACAACATTCTTATCCAGCATCTGTTGCTGTCACTGACTACTTCTTTTTATTTCCAAAGGCTTTTTGTCTCATTCTCTAATCCTCCTGTAAAACACCTGGAGACTGAGGGAGGCTACTCTGGCCCTTGTCCTGTGTCTTGCAATACTTCTTTGCCCCTTGCATAGCAGGAGCAGGCATTGCACATACGAAGAAACAATGCCATGAAAAGCTGGAATCAAAAATGGAAGTTTTGGCTATTGCACCAGTGTGATACAAAACCTAGTGTGCTACTTTCACCACATCTTTTCTGACCAATAACAGTGGTTTGTGTATGTATGCATCTAAAGGCAGTGGAGAAAGGCCTTTATTCCACAATATCATTATATTCATCCAACAAAAATCATGGAAGTGAACTTAAAGAGAATCAGTTTAATTAATGACATATGTCATATAATCTGTCACCTCCCACTTTAAGCAAATCTGGAAAACCTCATGTTGCACTATAAATAAAGGTATGATAAAGAACTGTGAGAGATGCACTCCTGAAAAGTATTTTTTTTTAAACCAGATGCATATCTAACAACTTTGTCATGGATTCCTATGCCATGGTAACCTTATGGAGAGCTCTGGAAGAGACATGGCAATATCAATATTGTAACAGGCAACTGATAGGGCTCAAGAGACCACTGTTGACTGCAGAGCTGCTAGTAAGTCATTTAAACTCTGTGCTTTAGCCTCCTCCTCTATAAAATGAAGTCTTGACAGTTATTTCCCTTCAAAGTGTTTTCAGATCAGTAGGTAATATCTGAGTTATTAACCATTGCTTCTGTGCTCCAGCAAGGCAATCACTGCCTAGCACAATCTAGCTGCAGGTTTCAACATCCTGAGTTTCTTTGCCGCTTCCCTTAGTTACTGTGGGCCACTGACATCAAGGCTTTGAGTAAGTTCGTGCCATAAAAGTTAAGTTACTTCTGGCTGCTTCACTTCCTATCTTCATTCTAGTTTTATATCAACAGTGCTTTCTGATATATGATTTCCCCCCTCCTTCCACACTGCTTATAAGGCAGCCAGACTTGGGATAACTGTAATGACTAATGACTTCTCAGTTGTCATATTAACTAGCTTTTGCTGCTGCACACATTTAAAGCAATGAACAAAAATCTAAGTCAAGAAGATTCAATCACAAGCTGGTGGCAGATCCAATGCTTTCCTCAGAACCATCTGTATTAAATAACAGGAAGTGAAAAAGTCATAATATGGTCAGTGTCACAAGAACACAGCCTTCTCCTTGCATGGCCCATGAAAACTTGTACGTGAAGCTCCACTCCAAAATTCTTTTCTATTTCTCATCTGGGAATCACATATTAAATGAATATTTATATGTCACATGATAAATTAGAAACACAACCTATAATCACAAGCGTTTTAGCTGTAGGGGGAACCAGCCATAAGGTGTGTGCAGGGCTATATATATATCCCAAACAGTAACACATTATTAGAACAGTTTCTAGGACAACCTTTCTTGGACAATAGAGGTAATATTTAAAATAGCAAGTCATGGGGCACAATGGGAATCAATATATAGAAGGAACAAATTGGTGCTGAGAACCTTAACTGCTAAAATACACTTTTTTTTTTTTTAAGAAATCTTACATTGGATAATAGCACAAGAAACAATAGATATGTTGATCCCTCCTGGTTCTGATGGAAGAATAAAAGAAAGTGGCAAAAAAGAGAGAAACAGAACTTTTTCTGACAGATCAGGCAGTTAAAGCTCAAGGAGTCAGTAAATAAGAGAACAGATAGTTTAATATATTGAGTTGGACTCAATATTGCAAGGAGGGAGGAGGAAAGATACAGAGAACAAACTTGGTGAATCTTGTGCAGATATGAAGAGACAATCAGAGGCATCACATCTGGCTTCCCTTTCTAGTAGCAAAGAAAGGACAAGAAATTTAATCACCCTTCAGCATGTACCACAAAAATATGTCCAATCACAATGAAAATTAACACAGTCGGAAATAGAGTTTGGTTTGTTTGGTTGTTTGGTTGGGTTTTTTTCTGAAATACACTTTCAAATAGAAAGATAAACTTTAAAAAAATCTTTGGCAAAATGACTTTTTTTTTGGTTGCAATCTATTATTTTAGTATCTAAGCTGATGCAGTTTGATTCCTATTTGTGAGGGAAGTGCTTAACTGCAAAGCTGAATGTTATATTAAGATAGCTTTATAGCCAATCATGGCAATTATTTCACTCATATTAAATCATCTGCTGCTGTTTCTTTCTACATGACATTTTTGTAGCCTATCTTTGAAACATATATTATTCCTGAAAAAAATGCTGATGAAGTGATGTGGCCAAGAGAATATTTATGTAATCAAGCTTGCTTTTGGCTAGTATCAGCAAGATTTCATTTAATACAAGTATAAGAATGCAATGCCTGTCCATCTGCAAAAAGCAATTTTTTTTTCTACTTTGGGCATGACATTCAAATGTGAGGTGAATTCTAGCAGTGAGTAAACACAGGACTTCTGTAGAGCCCATAGCTGCAAAAAGTTAACTTTTCTCCATAACATAAGGCATCATAGGTCATAATCTTTCCTCTCATCTCTCAGACCCAGCTTAAAAGTGGTGCATTTTCCAAGGCACTAACTCACTTCCTTGGCAATACTTCGGGTGCGCTGTGCTAGCCAAGAGAGCTCCACTTTTGACCACCCATTACTAATGGTCAAAACTGCTAATGCGTTCCAGCTTGCTCACTTTTATGGCCAAAGCACTACCAGCATAGAGGATACTGCTTTGTAGGGTTCTGCCAGTGTGAAAATGAGATGTTCTGCCTTTCTCACCAGATTAGATCTCCTATTGTTTTTATTGTATCCTGCGTCATTTGACAGCAATACATTGCATTGTCTCAGTTTAAAATTACTGATTCCCATGGTAAATTCAGATCTGAGCACTTCTAATGGATATGTGAACCTTTCTGAATCACAAACCAAAAAGGTTTTGGTCAATTAATCATAAAATGCATACTTTGTATGTTGGAAACCTGAAGAGAGAAAACTCAGAGTTGTACATGAGTGAGTGAGGACCATAAAACCTGTTGTTCCACTAAGGGCCAGGGCAGAAGGGAGCAGGAGGGTCTTAGGGCCACCAATATCAGCGTTGGGTGCTCACGTGGGAGCTCAGAGCATTCAGCAGCTTCCCAGTTACCATAGTGCCACTGCCACTCAGGGGAGCTGCATTCGATCTGCTTGTAGATGTATGCAGGACACACAGATGGGTCACCTGTGATTTTGATCTTACTCGTTTGCATCAATGAGAGCCTTACCTAAACAACTATAGGACCACCCTATGCCTTGTAATGATCCACAGAGTCTGTTTTCAAATGTTTCATGTGGTTCAGCACAAGAATAAGATGCATGCAAAATGGACAGAGGGGAGTAGAAACAGCATAACCCCCTCGCTGGCAGAAGCCCTTCATTCCTTCCTGTTCAGGGTAATAAGGATACAGGAAGGGATTTGGAGTAGCTCCTCTTAAATATAGAGCTGTAGACTCTTTAAAAAATTTCTTGTATACAAACCTCTGTCAAAATTATTTTACTACATTTTTAATGATATAAAATAGGCACCTTTCCTTCCCTATTTGAAATAGAAAATGCCATGAACTTTATACTGGTGTTGCGTATACCAAATCAATACAAGTATAATCAGCATTCTTCTTATGGAAAAAATGAAGTTATTGGAAAGACCAGGCATTATTTAAGATTTGCATTTTAACATGGCATAAAACCTAACTTTGAAATAAGAAGTGTCAATAAACTGTACATCTTTAATTAGATTTTAGGTTTTTTGCATTTAAAAAGAATAAAAACTTTTGAGATACTGTTTTTCTCATTTGAAATTCTTGAAGAGTTTCTAAGGATGGATTGGCCTGCTGCTTTGATACTGCTGCTATTTATTCACAGAGTTATCAAACCTCAAGCCTTAAAAAATGCTTCTTTTTCTCTAAAACTAATGGTATAATAACTTAAAAGAAAAAAAATGCATTTTCTAATTTAATGCAGCAGATTTTTTTTTAATATGTTACAGCATTAAAAAGCAAAACAAATAAAAAATTAAAAAAAAACCTTTGGCGTATTTCTAAAATATAATCCATTCCCAGAAAAACTTACAAGAAAAGTAATATAGACATTTATTGATAATATTTTCTCAAACCTTTAAGGAAATTCAAAGTAAAATGACCTCATAATACTGTACTTTATTTCTGTTCAGTGGTATTGGACAATTCACAATTGTTTTCTTCCTGTTTTTTTTTTTTTCCTAATTCTTGTGTATTACATTTTGCTGGTGACTTACTTGACCTAGTTAAAAACT
>NW_008620878.1:4277-5256 GCF_000691845.1 Merops nubicus | reverse complement strand
GTGCTCTTTTTACAGAGATGATTGACTAAAAAGTTTCATTTAAGGTCATCAGAAAATTTGCAAGATGTCCTATTTGGGGTTTGTAATTTTCCAGTTATTTATGCTCTTTGCCTTATTTTATGAATAGAGCATAGCAGAAATATCTGTCAGATTCAACCAATATTTGGTAAAAATATTTCTGGAATAGAGATGCAGTGGTTCATGTCTTCTGATTCACTTGGGATGCCTAAACACTCGTCAGCAAAAACTGACCCTGTTGATTTTTGTTAGTCTCATTTTCAAGTTTCTTAACAATTCCATTGCACTGAAATGTAGGTGGGGATTTGGGAGGTTATTTTGGCTTGGTTAGTGTGGTTTTTTGATGAAACATTTTGTAGTCTTGCTATGGAAAAAATCTAAGATAGAAACAAAAAGCCCAGAAATGCATATATAATGAGTGAATCCTTCCTTTAAGAATGCAAGTACTAAAACTTTGATGATCCAAACCTCATTTACTTAATTCAAAAGTAATCTGCTTTAATGCTTATCTTCACTCTGTTGATTTATTTTCCTGAACTATAATTTGTTTAAAATATTTTTAAAATATATTTTAATATAAAATATATGTTTTTCCTTTCCATCCCAGACATTTTCTGAGAATTGGGGTAGGACAGGAAAGAATTGTGCAAAGTGCCTCAGTTTCCCTCCGAGTAACAGTGGATGTAGTACTCCACAGAATAACAGGACTGTTCCTGCAGCTTAGGTATCTCCTGCAACACCAGCAGCACCAAAAGATACTAGAAATGAATGCAGAGTGCCATATAACATAATAGTAAAAGGATCTGAATTGTATAATTCAAAGAGAAAGAAAATTGTTAGAAGCATAGAAGAGAATGGATAGTGTAAATACATTACTTAGATGGCCCTAGGTACACTCTAAGAGTATAAAGGTAGGTAATGGGTGTTGAAAATAAAAGAAAACACCTATCTTGTTAAGGAC
>NW_008620878.1:0-4246 GCF_000691845.1 Merops nubicus | reverse complement strand
TTCCTAAGAACAACTTTTCCTGAATGGAAGAAGTCCTACGACGTATCTGTTTTTCACACGTTTTGGCAAAGCCAGGTCTTTGATACTTCATCTCGGTTCTGCCGGTGCACACACCTACATGTCACCATTAGCTCCGTGCCTACAATGAAAGCAGCAAAAAAGCTGCTCACTGCATCTGATCTGAGAGCTCCTTCTGCAACAAGCAACGGTAACAGCACAAGGAACCCTTTCATCCAGCTCTGTAGCTCAGCATGATGAAATAATAGCTGGCCTGAGGACCAAGCACTTCATTGTTCACCTTGCTTCACATATCTCTCAGCCGTAACACTCTTTAGGTGGACATCTCCAGGACTGTTAAAGAATTTTTCAAAAGGAACCCCAAAAGAAAGTTCATTTCTGTATTTTCAACAAAGTCTCATACATTTGTTATATTCACACTGTGACAGTACAATGATCTCCCCAAGTTGCACCTGTTGAAGACTAGGAAGATTTTTTTTGTATTTTGGGACAGTATTTTTTCTGTACATGGTTTTGACTCAAAAATAATTGAGCTGCTTCAATGCAGACTGACAAGATTCTTCTTTGCTTAGAAACCAGAAATAGAAAATTACAACCCAAAAGCTAATGAGTCACAAAATCATTGTTTGAAACCAGGTTTTAAAGCAGAAAAATGTTTTGCAACATCAGTATCACTATTGCCCATGCAAGAAAACAAGTTATTAAAATCAAAAGCATAAGGGGGAAAAGCAGGACAAGCAAAATAGGTTGGTTTTGACGTAAATATTTGTAATAGTATCAACAAGAGTATTGCTTATAGATGTTCTCAGCTGGAAAAAGAGACCCTAGCAGGCAGCGTGTGGACTGCAGTGTACCCAGAGCTGGGCTGTGCCCAATGGGTGACATCAGCTCCAGATCTACAGTCATGCTGATCTTCCAACGGACAAGACCACCACAAGGAAGAATCGGAAGACAACAACTGAGACAACTGCAGCGGCGTCTGTGGTTAAACACATAAGATAAAGGTGTAACTCCCCACAGACAGTATGAGGACTGTGGTTCACCCATATGTCAAGGGGCCAAGTGAAATGCTGGGGGTTGAACCCTGGTCCCCGAATTAACATTGACATATGGGTGCGTCCCACAGCCCTTCATGAAGAGGTGGTGAGTTTGCCTTATAGCTTCCCCCCAGTAAGCTGCCCATGGCAAGGGGACAGGAACTAGATGATCTTTAAGGTCCATTCCAACCCAAACCATTCTATAATTCTATGATTGTTTCAGAGTGAAAAGCTCCAAAAGAATAATCATCTTACACATCCCTGAAACATTCAATATTGCTTTATTCAGAGATAGTATTTCCTTACTTCTGGTTCTGGCACTTCCCAATGACAGAGCACAACAGATCATAAACTCAATATGAGGCTATAAAAATCTATAAATGAAGGAAACATAAAATTTTGCATGAAATTTGTTGTTCCGCTCCAATAACTTCCATTACTTCATTTCTAATTAGAAAAATTGTCAATCATAAAGATGAATGGCACGAGGGCAGAGTTTGCCTCAGGTAGTGAGAATATATTTTTCCTCTTGTGCTTCAAATATCCGACTGGTTTGGGCCATTTTCAAGGGCAGCAATTACAACTTTGCTTTTAGTTCGTTTGCTAGTACTAGTTCTGTGAGTTCAGAAGTGCCCAAATTACTACCAGAAAATGCTATCTTGCTTTTCGCTTCTCAGAACTACATATAATGGCTTTCACTTTATTCCTATGACTGTAAATATGGAACTCACTTAAATTTCAGTATCAGTGCAAAGTTATCTCTCTGTCAACCTATCAATATTTCAAATGATTTCATGCATTCCACTGTAAAAGTGTCCACTAAGCATATATTAGCTGTATTCCTTGAGTGAGAACAGAGACTTTTCAAATTATGCATTTCTTCTCTGTTTTTAGATCTTAGTTTGGACCTCAATACCAATGTTGTGGTATTGAGAAAGACTGTGAGGAAACAGCATTTTCTATGGACAGACAAGGTAACAGCATTTAGTGCAACGAGCAGATCAAAATTATCCTTGGATTGTCAATTAAAAGGAGTGCATTTAAGCAGAACTGTATTTTTCAGTATGACTTAAGAATTTCATAGAACATACTAAATTCTCTCTTTCATACCTGTTTAATGTTGACACAAATGCAGTCAGACCTTGATTACTACTGCAGTGAACCATAAACAGATTTGAGACATAAAAAACAAAACCATAAATGATACTCTGGTAAAGAGGAAACAAGAAACATAATACAGATTCTGAATTTTAAGAAAAAAAAATAAAATAATTTAATCTGGATTTTTTCCATGATGAGGATTTTTAAATAGTCAGCTAGTTTTTTAAAATACTGTGATTTGGAAGTAGAAATCAATAAAAAGAGAGGCTGAATACGAGCAAGATGGGAAATGAAGACAGAACTCCTGAGCATGTTATGTGAAATTCCTCCATCTTTCTCCTGGAAGACTAGATAACATGGCTGCTTTCCTGCTCTGTTTTATTTAGTTTGGCAGCAGACCAGCATGTCCAGTATGACTGAGGTGGTCTAGAGTCTTATTATCAGCATCTGTCCACCTTAGCATTGCTACTATTAAAAGGCCATTCCAGCCTCCCAAACAGGAAGATTAAGCTGCAGAAGTGGAAGCACAGGTCATTCTTTTTTGCTTGTGTGCTTTATTTTTTGTTTTCCTTTGGCTGCTGATCAGGAGTGCCAATTTCCTGCCGTGATCAACCAGCTTAAGTGCATGACATGACAGTTCACAGCACTACTCACAACACAGTGTAACCCTATCTTCCCGACCGCACAGGTTAGGAAAGACAATCTGCAGGAATAATTAGTGTCAAAAGCAGTTAGAGGCCTAACCTGTCATTAACTACCATCTCCATGTGCTTTTTTCCCTAGTTTTTTTCTTTTAGAAACAAAACAAGCCATTCACTGCTGATAAAAAACTTGACTGCCCTGAATCCAGAGGGGCTGTATGTCAAAGCATCACTTCTGGTAGATTCTTTTTCCCTATTAACCTCTTTTATTGTTTACACTTGAAATTTCCAGCTCAAGTTTCTCAGTTAAATTGTTTCAGTTGTTCATCTTAAGAGCCACCCACTTATGAGTAAAAATGACTTCTACAAAAATAAAATCATGACAGAAAATTAATGCAATTCATAACTCCCAGCACAAAAATAATGCTTTATTTTCAAGAGTATATTTTTTCATTTGCTGCTTTACACTTTCTTCATGAAATAAGAATTAATTATGGTGTTTATCTATACAAGTGCTTCCTTCTTATATTCCTACCCCAGTCCCTGGAGGCAGGAGGACTCTCCACTGGTTGATGAGGATTGGGTCAGGGATCATTCAGGCAAACTGAACACTCACAGATCCATGGTGTCTGATGCAGTCCACCCAGGGGTGGTGAGGGAGCTGGCTGCTGTTGTTGCTATGGCACTCTCCATTATTTCTGAAAGATCCTGGAGAACAGGAGAGGTGACTGAGAACTAGAGGAAAGCCAATGTTAACCCAGTCTTCAAAAAGGGCAAGAAGGAGAACCCAAGAAATTACAGACCACCTCTATCCCTGAAAGGATGATGGAACAGCTCGTTCTGGAGGTCATCTCCAAGCACATGGAGGAAAAGAAAGTTATCATGAATAGTCAGCATGGATTTAGCAAGGGGAAATCATACTTAACTAATCTGGTAGCCTTCTATGATGGTGTGACTAGCTGGGTAGATGAAGGAAGAGCAGTGGATGATGTCTACCTTGACTTCATCAAGGCTTTTGACACTGTTTCCCATAAGATTCTCACAAGTAAGCTCAGGAAGTGCAGGTTACATGAGTGGACTGTGAGATGGATTGAGAACTGGCTGAATGACCGAGCTTAGAGGGTTGTGATCAGCAGTGCAGAGTGCAGTTGGAGGCCTACTGCTAGCAGTGTTCCTCAGGGGTCAATAGTGCGTTCAGTCTTGTTCGGCATATTCAGCAATGATCCAGATGAAGGGATGGAGTGTACCCTGAGCAAATTTACTGATGATAGGAAATTCAGAGGAGTGGCTGATAAACCAGAAGGCTGTGCTACTATTCTGCAAGACCTGGACATGCTGAAGATTTGGGTGGAGAGGAACCTCATAAAATTCAACAAGGACCAGTGTAGAATCCCGCATCTGGGGAGGAATAACCCCATGCGTCAGTACAGGTTAGGGGTTGACCTACTG
>NW_008620877.1:0-18404 GCF_000691845.1 Merops nubicus | reverse complement strand
TTTTTTTTTTTTCAGACTGTGTTTCTTTGTGCAAATAGCATGCTGCACCAGGTCTGTAAATGCAGTATACAATTCTTTTTAAAAAACAAAAAAAAATCCATTTCACTGGTTAACATCATGTTAAGAGCAGAGGTAGAGAAGATACTACATATATGTGAATACTAAGCAGATAACTTATGAATATTGTAAATACTGAGATCTTTCAATATCAAAGACAATAGAAAACCAGAACTATTTACCCTTATCTATCAGATGAAAAGGTTGCCAAGATTTCCAATTGCTTGATGATGTCTCAATGACACCAGTCAGAAGACTAACTACCAGCTATTCCAAATGGCAGAAGGAAACAGGTATTTTTCTCTTTTGGGACTAAGAATGCTGATTAATTTGGAGATGAAATTTATTGAAAGAGAGTATTCTGCTCTAATTTTCTGCTTCAGCTATAACAGTGAAGCGAAACACACTAGCAAAGACAACACACAAAAATCAATAGTGATAAAAAAGAAGCAAAAAGATCCTCAGAGACTCCATGCAAGCAGATACTTCTCAGTTCTTTGCTGAAATGACTTATGCTTAGCATTGTTATTTGTGTGGCTCAGCTGACCAGAAGCTCTGACCACTTTCCCCAGTATGATCCAGAAGGAAATTATGCCTGCCTCAAAAGGCAGACTACCTTAAAAAGAAAACATAGTTAACTGATGCAACACCAGTAACATTAACATTACTTTATTGATTGGGAACTGGAGCACTACTAGATGCATCCCAGGATGCTGGAAAACCTAGAAATGAAGCCCGTCTCAAAGCCTGGCCTTGGAGACAAAACTACCCTTTCTCATCAACTTTTCGCTTAACTGTTGTTAGAACCAGACTGACAATTGAAACTGGGCTGAGAGCTGCATCTGGTCTTCTTCTGAATGCTAACATACTGTTATCACTCCCTGGGGAACTGGGTACCCAGTTGACTGGCTACGCATTTCAAGTTACTTGATCCCATATGAACTCGCTTTATAAACCTGCACATTCCCAAGGTTAGGCTTTGATTAGTGATCAGAACGGAATACAAATTACACAGTGCTACTGACTTACTGTGATTGAATACACCTCAAAACTTCCACTCGATGACACAAATACAGGCTGGGTGATAAGTGGATTGAAAGCATCCCTGTGGAGAAGGAATTGGAGATGTTGATGGAAGAAAAACTGGGTATGAGCCAGCAATGTGTACTTGCATCTGAGAAAGCAAATCTCATCCTGGGATACATCAAAAGAAGCACAGCCAGATAGTTGAGGGAGGTGATTCTCAGCCTCTGCTCCACTCTTGTGAGATCTCACCTGGAGTACTGTGTCCAGCTCTGAGGTTCCCAGTATAAGAAAAGCATGGACCTGCTCAAGCAGGTCCAGAGGAGGGCCACAAGGATGATCAGGGGGCTGGAGCACCTCCCCTATGAGGACAGGCAGAAAGAGCTGGGGTTGTTCATCCTGGAGAAAGGAAGGCTCTGGGGAGACCTTATAGCAACCTTACACTACTTAAAGGGTGCCCACAGGAAAGGTGGGGAGGACGCCTTTATGAGGGACTGTAGCGAAAGGTAACAGTTTCAAACTGAAAGGGGGTAGATTTAGGTTAGATATATGGTAGAAATTCGCTGCTGTGAGGGTAGAGAGACACAGGAACAGGTTGCCCAGAGAGGTTGTGGATGCCCCCTTCCTGGACATGTCAAAGACCCAGTTGCATGAGCCATGAGCAACATGGCCTAGTGGAAGGCCCATGGCAATGGGGTTGGAATTAGGTGATCTTTAAGGTCCCTTCCAACCCAAACCATTGTAATATCACCAGCTTACAGATCAACAGGAGCCTAGCTGAGTTTTGGAAATAACCTTCCTTAACAGGTATAAGATGTTAAAACTTTGAAATAGGCACACAGATATTTGCCAAAATATGGTACCGATCTTGACAACTGCTCCTGAATTATGACCTTAAATGAAAGTGCTATTAATGCTCAGCTTTGTGAGCTGACAAAGTCTGAGTGAACTTCAGAGAATATGTAGAATAAGCAAGTGAATAGGATGAAGAGTAACAGAGAGAAACTGACAGAAGGGAATAACTAAAATAGGAACTAATTAGGGTCAGATTTTCAGCAATTATGGTGGTCTGAAATGACATATACACTTTAGACATTATGTCTAAGTAAATTTAAAACAAGAAAGAGAAGAGAAAGTCAAATTTCTCTGCTGAGCACAACACAGATGTGTAGCAGACCTTCAGTACCTAAGCTGCATGCTGTGCTCCCAGAGCATACTTGGATGGGAGGGAAGAAGGATAGCCTGACCCAGCATCAGCAATGGGACATTCTGCCCTGCAGGCTGGCATGCTTTTAAAGTGCTGGAGCACAGATTTCTGAGGAGGAGAGGAACAGGCTGAAGAGAGCATGTTCCTAATATTCATTTCAACTCCCATATTCCAGACTGTGTTCCCTCAGAAACACACCTAAGACTAAAAGCTTTCCAGGAAAGGGCTACATACACTAACAATCAATCCCAAGGTAATTTTAGTTTCTTCTAGGATCGATCCCTTCCCATCCTCCTGCAACTGTCATCTTTTTCATAATGTTGTCCCCTGAATTTGGCCACTGGTAAGAGTAGAGGCTCAGAAATGGTCATCCACTCCTGGGAGGAAAAAGTTGACTTGTTCTGATTTCCTTAGTAGGTGACTCCACTGCGGTGTTCAATTTTAGGTTCAATACCTCACTTTCATTATGAACTAGAAGCAGGGTATTACTGATCAGATCTGAAATGAGAATGAACTTCTGCATTTATACATTTACAATGTCGCTATTGCAATTATTAGTCTCAAATCTTCTCATTCACATTTCATTTTATCACTTCCAGGTAGAAAAAATGGACTATTCCTCCAGAGGGAAAATTCTGCTTTTTGATCAAGTATAATTCAAATTGTTGAAATGATATCCAAGCATACAGAGAAGTCTGTGTTGCCGAAAAGCACCTCCTTCCCTAACTCATGTACTTCTTATGGCCATGTAGTTCACCTTTGTTCTCTTCCTCTATTTCATGAAGATGACGTGATTAATGATTAATGGTTATTATATTAGCTCTGGTACCATGAATGCTACAGCAGACTTGCAGCTTAATTCTCTTCCTCCTTAGGGAATTGATATTTTTACTCACAGCACAAGGAAACTTAGTTTGTGGACAGAATATTTTTTCCCCATTTCTGTTTCTTTATTTGGTGTTTTTATGCAATAAATTGATTAGATAGACTAGCCAGTATTTTCATAATCCTGTTCTGAGCCTACCAGAATTAATTAGTGTTCACATAATACTATTCAGGAAGTATGTTTTAAAAAGCAGAATACTCATTATGGTATAATTCTCAAAGATGCCATCCATATGGTATAATTCCCAATAGTTATGGGAAGGGATGCTTGCATATTGCAAAAGTGCAAGATATTTAGCAGGTGAGGAGTTATCCAGCAATGCCAGTTGGTGCAATGTGTGGTCCTGTGTGAGGTTGTCACAGCATAGTTCTTCTCCCCCATTAGATCAGATTTCACCTGCTCTGGCTGCAAGTATCAGTGTTATACCAGTGAGCTCAGAAGAGGTTAAATAGTTGTGGAATGGATCAGAGAAATGAGAACAGCATTTCCACTGGCTTCATGACACCTTATGTCTGGCATTCAGTGCAGGCCTTTCCACAAGACTTGAGGCAGTTTTGATCTGATTTGATTGCCTGAAATAATTCAAAGTTCATAAAAAAGGCACATGAATGTCTATCTATGTGGAGACCCCTTTAGCAGCTTGTTTGCTGCTTAATAAAGAGTTCTCAGCATCCACAACTGAAGTAACTTGATAGTGGTACTTCCAGATTGCAAAACCTGAGGAATTGACAGGGGGGATTTCCTGTCGATCTTGTCCAGCTTATTTTATTACTGCACTTTTATATGGTCTGTCCTCAAGTAAAGAGGAAAACCTCAGATCTTGTTAACAAACACAAACAGCTTTAGTAAAGAACTTATTAGCACACCCAAAATTTCTTTATGATGGGTAAATTCATTGAATAGATCAAAGCTTAAAAGAGTTTTTTCCTTAAAAATTCCTAAAAGCTAGCCAGTGATGACTCAAGTCTTTTCTATTACAAAAATCTCACTAAGTTTCTCAAGTTTATCAGCGAATCAAAAGGTACTTTAGAACACAAATGCTGAATGTGGCATCCAAGACATTCCTAAGAATGATTTCCTTACATAAGGAAATTCTCCTTACAATTTCTTTATTTCACTAAACAAACATTTGAAGATAGTATCAGGGTGACCTTTGTAGAAGGACAGAGTCTTTTTGGTCACAAATGCAAACAAAGCCTTGAAACAAATCAGCATTTATATTCCTTCACCGCTCCTGTTTTTGTCATACACTTGAAAACCCACCTACTGAAGAACTATACTGCTATTAACAACTGAAACACATTAATAGCATTGGAAGAGGTCAGGCATACAAATCACTATTAAAGAAGTGGTTGTTACAGGAGTGGTGTATAGCTAAATGTGACAAGATCTCCAGAGGTTAAGTTGATGCTGTATCATATTAAACAAAGTGAAGTTAGCCACTGATTGCTCATGGCCTTTCCACCATAACTTAATAAATGGATACAGAAATTATATTGATTTTTATGGATAAGCAAGTAGATCTGAAATCTAAAAACTTGACGGAAGATAAATTATTGAATATGGACCACATGTGATGATCTCATAACAGGGTGAAAAGTCCATCACTTGGACAAAGTATGCTAAATGGCAAAGGTTTATTTTGACACACTATCATAACAGGCTGGTTGGTTTGGGGTGGTTTTTTGATAAATACCGTTTGGCAAATTTCTCCTTGGGCTGTTAGATTTCTCTGAAGCCCAGACTCTAACAGTAGAAAGCTCTAATGTGGAATACCTAGTTCATCATAAAGTAGAAAATATTACTGTTAAAGTAGTAATGTGAAAGGTGAACTTCAGTCAATACCACAGAATGAAGAAACATGAAAAAAAAGCTAAGTATTTGCTGTTTTTAAATGAGAACTTGATAATCAGCTTCCAGATTCATTGCAACTATAATCATTAGGTAACAGATAATTTTAGTAAATGAGATTTTCTACATAGTAGTTTCTTCTGAATTTACTTTGTGGGAGCTTTCAACCTATATGATTCCATAGATTCTAACAAAGATTTGTTTCTATAAAATAATTTTTCTTTTTTATAAAGCCAAAGTGAAACCTCTCAAACTTGTAACTCAAATAGACTTTTTAACCAAAAATTAAGAGCATTTCCATAGTTAGTTTGGCCAGCTTCTATCATAACTATAACCTTATAACTAAGGGCCTGAAGATACAAACAGTCTCTTGGTTATTTGTCTGTAAACCACACAGTAAGATAAAAAATCTTCAACAGAGAAGAGCATTCAGTCATCAGAAATGTAAGTGTACAAGTTATTCAGAGGTCAAGAAGATGCAAAATGGTGTTCAGCCCTCCTTTTGTTTCCTGAACCCTCAAACTGGTTTGAGAAGTCCATGAGAAGATTTGTCAGCCTTTGAAAACAGAGTATGCTCTCCTAAGCTCCTCATTTTTCATTTCTCACCGTTTTAGTCCTTCTCTCTTCATGCCCCCAGAAGATGGCAGTGTAGGACTCTGTAGGAAACAGTAGTAGGGCAACATTTTGTCCAATTTCCATCAACAATTTTTTTAAAAAATATATTTTTTAAATAAAATTTGTGCCATGAATGCATTCACATTCATTTTCCAGAAGGCTTCCTGCCATTCCTCAGGACCTTGGACATTTCAGCTACCCAAACATGAAATGTGCATTCACACTGGGCTAGCACTATTGAAGATACTTTTGGAATATGTCTTTTACTACTTCATGTCTCTCACATACTTACCTCGAATTAGAACAGATTACATAATTAAGCCCCAGCTTCTCTGCAAGATTACCAGCAATTTTGGATGGATCATGTGGCTCAAGACAATCCCAGGTATGGCTAGATGAGGACATGGCACCCTGGGAAAATATGTTTGGGAACAGTTCAGTGATAGCATGCCAATCAATGAAGAGTCACTGACTTTGTATTATTTGTAGAAAGAGGATTCCCAAGTCTTGAGTCATTCAAGTCGGCACAAAGTCACTCGCGGGCCTTAAGGAAGGTAAGACAAGATCTGCAACACATGTGATCAGAATAAGGTGCTTTGAGATTTTTTCAGCTTTTGTTTATAACACCTGAATCACTAAAACTATCTTTAAGATGCTCAAATAATCAAACTTGCAAAATACATCTCCTATAACAGACAGCAGAACTGTTCATTTTTAGCTTCTGTGCTTTCAAGATGGAGACAATCTTGATGTGAATGGACAATTGGGGAAGAACACTTAAGGAGAGACAAGAAAAACAAAATTTAAATTAAAAATTAATTTCCACTCAGATATTCCTACAGTACTATTGGTAAACATTTGCAAGTTCTCAGAGATACTTTGCTGTTATTGTATTTTCCTTCACATGCTTAGAAAAATGTTTGAAATACAGTACTTTACTGTATATGTAATTTAACTTATACTTTTTTCTAATGCTTTTAACAATAAGAAAAAAAACAATTATTTCCTGACCTAATTCATCACCATGACACACCACCTATAGCAAATTCTACCAACTAACATCACTGTTCTAGGACAGTTTCCATGCAAGCACTTGGCTGCAATTCCTTAGTCCATCTAAGTTTGAAACAGTCTAAGGTTTTCCATATTAGGCAGGTGCAACAGCCATGAACACTAAGAGGTTTTGCATTTAATGATTTAATCAATTTTGCTCCCTGCTCAGAGATCAGAAACATGCACTTTGTATACGCAAAATGATTTTCATCTTTCATCTATGCCAAAATAACCTAAACTTTTCTTCTAAAGGAAGAGCCTGTCATCATTTTCTCTCCACAGAAAGGAAACAGGACCACGTGGGACAATGAAAAAAAAGCAGTAACCAAAGGAAAAGATCCAGCTAGTGAGATATTATGATGTATTAAAGTGGACGTATCTACATGAGTGGGAAATTTAGTCCTAACTTGAAGAATACTAAATGTTTAAACAAGACATATGAAGGGAAGAAAAATCAAGAAATCCCTGGATGAATACAGATGGTTCTGTTGGGAGGGGGATTGCTCAATGTCAGTGCAAGACAGAACACACTGGTCTCATGTAAAAATCTGTGAAGGAGAAAAAGGAGAAGCTACAAAGAAAGAAGGGGAAAACAATTTTTTTTTTTTTTTTAAATAATAAGAGATTAGAATAACAAAGTAGTAGTTATGCATTTACAAGTAAAAAGGCACTTTCCTGCCATCATCCTCTGACTCCAAATAGGCATACTCTTCATCATTTGATAATTTCAGTTGCTGTATGTGTGTTAAATTTTTAGTTTCCCCCCAGGTACTCAACCTAACCCCCCTCCAAAAAAAAAAAATTTAAAAGGGCATAACTCTCTATCATTAACAACTTGGCTATAATTAAGCTAGGAAGATATGGGAAATTAACATTACTGATTGCGGCAGATTTGTATCTAAAACTCTTTAAATTCCAGGAAAAATATGGATACATGTGCCAAATCAATTGGTCAATTTTTTTCGGCTTTATGACTGAAGCAGCTTATACAGAACACAGGACTTAGTAGATTTTTGCATTGTTTTGAGACAGATAAACTCATGCTTACAGCATTCGGTTATTTTATAGCTATCATTACTCTTTTTGGACGGTGGGGAATATTAACACTATAACACATAAACACATATAAAATATGAACTAAAACATTAGCATATACTGGTATCTTATCTATATATGATTCTTAACACAGCTTGGGTCTCCCTGAAGCTAAGTGCTAAAAAAAAAATTCAACCTTTTTCTCCTATTGAAGCAATCATAATTAAACATCTCCAAAAGAACACAGATTTTGTCGATAATGTGATCTTTCAAAGATGAGCAAAATGTTTTCATGTTGCTGCTTTTAGGTATAATTTCAGTTCTCACGGCAATTCTACTAGTCTGACATTTGAAAATTGCTAACCCATATGAAACTAACAAACACCAAAGACTGATTTTATAGTAACTTTCTGCCTTTTATGTTCTATTGCAATATAATTATTTAATTAGTTTTATTTCATTGAGCTATGAAAAGTAATTTGCTTTTATTGTTGGTTAAGTAGTATTTTACCTCGCCAAAGTACTTAGCAGGATTTTGGGAAAGAAGAGAAATCAAACATATTCAGAGACTATTTAAAGTAACCTTCATTTGGGAAGATGATCCAAAATTGTTAAGAGTAATCCTTAATTATCTTGCCTGTGGACTAGCCATATGGTGGAAGCTTTGCCAGTAATACTAACTCTGCATTTTTACTACTTACTTTCCCTAACATCCAGTTGTTCTGCAGCCTGTTCGCAAAACTAAACACAAGAGTTTACACCACGCACAGAATAATGGCCAGGTGACTTCAAAAGGAACAATAAGCAGTACAACCAGTGTTCTGCAGTGATTTTCCTCCAAGAGGACATGAAACATTTTCCCATCCCCTCATAGACACAGCCTGTGATTTGACTTTCAACTAGAGAGAGCTGAAGGCATTCCAAGTTTGGAAACTCATGAAGCCACGGGTCAGCTTGTGCAATATAGCATTTGACAAGAATCATTTTAATGAGCAGATATCCCTGCAGTACTCTATGTATTTAAAGTTGGAGTATGTATTGCATAAACTCATTACATAGAGCTTTCATTGTAGCAAGTGTAACTGGCATTCTTGGCATGCCAGTATTTGTTTTGGCTTAGGTTTAAATAGGACAAAACTCCCCAGATATTTGTTTTTGAAGTAGTATCATGGGTAGTGTATCCTCTTGCAATAAAAATAATCTTTGCTAAATGTTCTCTAGTAAAAGAACCACCTCCTCTTTCCTTCTACAAAGCTGTACACTTTTATGTAGACTTTTACTAATCAAACTTTTCATACAGGAATTCCTATTTCTTAAATTTCTAGATTTTTTTTTCTGCTCCAGATATCAGTGGTTCTCCTTCCTTCCTCCTTGAGCAAAACCTTCCACCCTTGAAACAAAACCTTCCACCCTTGAAACAAAACCTTCCACCCTTGAAACAACTGAAGCATTAATTCAGTGATGTAGTATCACAAGATTATTCAATCTTCTCTGTAAAGACGAAGTAAAATCTACAGATCAGACTTTCTAGACAGGATGATTTTGTATTTCATGCATGTTATCCACTAAACTAGCTACTGCAGGGTGTTTTCTGTGTGGATTGACTTCCTCCCTCCCCAGGTGGTTCAGTTCAGGAAGTAGCAGGGAGAAGGGAACGAAAAAAAGAGGAGGAAAATAGAACACTTTAAGATCAGTAGCATGTTCAGATGATATCCGTTGCCAAAGCTCAGTTTTGGACAGAAGCATGAGAGCCAAGCCTTCAGAGTTCCTGGCATCCCTAACATTGATTAGACCTCATTGGGAATGCAAGAGCAGTAGTTACAACTGTCATTCTGGCTTCTGCAAGGTAGGGAGGATCACAAATAGCTTAAGTCATGAAAAGAGATACCAATATGTGTCTAGAAGAAAATGAATTTTTTTCCCTGCTGAATCAGCCACCTTATCGCTGCAGAGCTGAATTAGCAACAATTGACATCTGCAACTGAATTAATCCCAGCTCTCCAGGAATTAGAATGGTGAAACAGCAAGGAATGGCTGACACCCTGTTACCATGTGAATTACTGAAAGTTATGAGACCATGGTAATCTCTCCCTTGTTGAAGGGAGTTCCATGATGAAACTACCCCTTATTAGAGAAGAAATCCCCCATCTGTAGGGAGTCTTAATAGGTCTTGCATCTGGAAAACATCACCATTTGCTCTAGAGAACAAATCTGTGGGGATCACGGGTTTAGTGTTACATGTCAGGTGCCAGGGTTTAGGGTCTGGGCTGTCTGCTTCTCTGGACCTGTAACAGATGCTCTCTGTTAACCCCTCTCCCCTCCAAAAGGAAAAGAGAAAGAGAATACAGGAAAGAGACTTGTGGATTAGAAAACTAAAAAAGATCTTTACTGAAAATGAAAATAAAATTAAAATTAAATATATACAAATACATACAAGACAAATATCACACTCCATCCCTTTTCCCCCCTACCCCCAATGGCAATTACATCACTGTCACAACTAATGCTATAGAGCTGGCCTGGACTCAGTGGCACATGGGAACCGGATTTGGGAGCTGGATTTGGGAACTGGATTCAGGAACACAGGGATCAGGGTTGAAGACAGAATGTGCAGGGTCCTCCTTGGATGCTGGCCAGTGAAGAAGAGAGCTTGACCATCATGATCCCTCAGCTTTATGCCGAATATGACATATATGGGATGGAATAACTCACCACTCAGTTTAGTCACCTGTCCTGTTCGCTCCTCCCTGCAGTTGTAGCCTTTTACTTTCTGCACCCTAAATGTGATACACAGGAGCAAGTATAAGCAAGAGCCTTTCTGCACACCAGTCCTCAGCAGTAACTGTGAACCTCAAGTGTTATCACTGCTAGAAGAGGACACTGAAAATATGCTGTTAATTTCAGAAAGTGAAGTTAGTTAACAGAGACTGAGCTGAAAAGTAAAATCATTGAACAGAAGTAATTCTGTTCTAGCTCAAACCAGAACATTAGGTTAGAATATCAATATGACATTTGGCTTAACTTCTTCCAGAGCTTCAGCATCACAGTTCCCTTGATTCCAGTCAGAGAACTAGATTGTGTTCATGATCCATACTACCTAATCTTTCAAATGAAATTATAAAAGGCCAGTGAACAAGGCAGGGAACACCACAGGCATAGCAATGGAGGATACATATGAAAGGTGATTATCTTACTGTGCAAATACTAAGTGTTTTTCTTAATGGGAATACAAAAGGTTATATGTTTGATCAATGCTTTTGCAGGTTTTGCCATATTTGCAGCTACCTACCAGGTGACCTCCAAGTTTTTCTCTACCCCACCCTGTTCCTCTTCCTCAAGTTGTATATATACAAGTGACCACTCTTTATTTCAGAAATCTTTTACTTTTAAACTGTATCTATACACAGAAATACAAATGTAGACAAGTCTGAAACACCGGCTGCTCAGAGCCAGCTGCCCTGAAATCCAGTTGGCAGAAGCTGAACCAGAAAGGCAGTAGGCCATAAATCTGGAATTTTACAGGAACCCCACTTCTTCTAGCAAGGGGCACCTTTTGGGAGCCTCTGAATTGCAGGACTTTTGGTTGGAATGAAGCCAGATCTGTAAAGGACTGTTTTACGCTGGAAATGTATTTGTGTGCAGCAATGAAGGAAAAGACAAAAGTAGCAAGGGAAGCAGCATGTAGCTCTTAATTCTCAGTATTGAAGCTTGAGGATTAGGATGATTCCTTCTCATAAAGCAGAATTAAATATCTAAGCCACTGGATGTGAGGTCCTTAGTCATCTTTCAGTTTCCTGCAGCTTTAGCCTGATGTTACACTGTGGACTGCAGGGTCTGATACCTTGGTCCATCTCTCTTCAAATCTGGGTTGGAGAAGTCATACTCCAGAGTACCATTTAGGTTGTCTTCTCCTAGGCCTAAATGGAGTTCTCTTTTAGTGGAAACTTGGAATTAAGTGACAGAAGTTGATCAGATCTGGTGCCTGCACATATCATGAGCTGGGAGGCAATGTAAAAATGTCAAATTATGAGCCTTTGCAAGCCTGACAAGGAAATGCAAATCAGAGACTTGGGAATTTCTTACTTCAGTTTATGTCCCAAGGAGATAGGCCTTGCAAGCCTGGAAGTTCAAATAAGTTTGGGAAGCACTGACCAAATAGTGCTAGTGTAACTTAAACTTCTTGTGTCAGGCCTCTTCTTCTAAGGAACTTTCGAGTGGCCCTTAAAGAAGGATAATAAGTTTCTCCCAGGAATCATATTTTTCGTTGGAGGTTTCTAAGTAATATTTTTATTGCTGGAAAGAATGGATCAGAAGAGCAACAAAAAAACCCTTGAAACATCAGCGGCTGATATCTAAGTACAACAGCCTCTGGAGCAGTGCAAGACCATCTTGTTTCTGTGTACTTCTGATATCCCTTTCCCTTTGTTCTTGCATTTCTGCTTCAGCTGGTCATGACTCTGTTAACTTACAGTCCACACAATTCAGCCAGCAGAAGTGCAAAAAATCATCTCTGTACATGCTCATGTCTTGCACTGTGTGTGTATCCAACCTAACATAGAGTGTTGTCTGGTTTTCTTTGACATAACATGCAAGATACCCTCTTCTACGCAAACCCAAAAGGCAGGCTGGCTTAAGGGATGTGAGCTGACCTACCCCGGCCAGGAGGAACAGACTCAAACATCTACTTAGATGAGGTAGACTTCAACTAACATTGCCAGCATCAACATTGCCTCTTTCTTCTTCCACTTGGAGAAGACATAAACAGGTGCACTACAAAACTTCGTAAGGCAAAGCTGTAAGCTTGGTGAGAGTTCTTGCTAACAGTTTATATGATTTGATCAGAACACATCAGGAAATAGAACAAGGTTGTGAAACAAAGTGTAGTTGTTTTTTTGCTTTTTATTTTCTTCTACTTGAGCACTGCATTAGAGCTACTTAGATTGTTAAAAAATTGAGACACTGACAAAAGCAAACATTGAGCGACAGGCAGGACTCCTTGTTATACTTAAGAAACACTAAGTTCTTCCCAAAGAAGGAGGTGAGAGAGAAGACATCCCTACCACTCACAGCTGCCTCAGTACTCTACTTTCTTTGGCTGACATGTAGATCCCATGTCTCAGAATTAAGAGGCAGCAGAACCTGAAGTGGAAAATAGGCTTATTGTGAACTGAGATGAAAAAGAAAGGAAGGGGAACAAAAGGAAAAAAGAAAGTTCTGCACATGGCAGTATGATTGCTGTTGGGTGGAGATCAGGACCAAGTAGTACTACAGGGTTGCTATCACTGTGTCATGGGGCCTACAGAATGCGGTTCAGACTTGACTGCAGGTCTCAGTATCAGCAGAGTTAGGGCAAAGTAGGCTTGCAAGAAGAAGGCCGAGACAGGCTAACATTGCAGGATACTTGCAATAATACTTACAATTACTGATTAGGACAACAGGGCAAGGAGTAGAGGAACCTAATAAGCATTGATAGAGTTGAGAAAACCTGAGAAATGCAAGGAAAGAAAGTGAATAAAAGGAAAGAGCAACACATCCTCAAAAATTCTAGATAAACCCCTTCTGTTGTTAGATACAAATACCTCCCATGGAAAGAAGAAACAAAACATAACCCACAGCTCAGGTTCCACAGGGAGAGAGATGATCTTGGGTCAGGCATCCTCTACTTCTGAGCAGAACTAATAGTCGTCAATCTTTATTGGGTATCAGCATCCTTGAATCATGCCTGAAAGCAGCTCAGAAGGATAGATGTGTTAGCCCAGTAGTCATGCCTTAGGAGACAAAATTTTTAGGAGAAAACAACACTTCCACTAAATAAGCACAAGATAAAATCTGTAAATTAAAGATAAAACCCTCTCACGTGATTACTGATCCACAAAAGCACTTGATAGACCCTACTAGCAAATCTGTCCTCAGTTGTCACAATAGTAGTTAAGAGTAAGCAGTAAAATCAAGGTCTGAAAACTTAATAAGTGAATCTCATGACAATCCTGGACAAATTTCCTGTCCCAAAAGTCTATAGAAAATTCCATACTACAAATATTTTGATAAAATATATGAGTAGAAAATAAGACTGGACAATCACAAAGGTCACAGCAAAAGGGAAATGTGCAGTGCATCTTTCATGTGGGGTTCAGTGGGAAGGCTTATGCAAATACTGCTGCTCTCTGTAATACATAAAGGCTGTAGCATCCAAGTGAGGTCCTGTCATTGTCTCTGGTACACGGTGAAAGCAGGGTAACACAGTGAAGAGTAATATCAATCTTAATACTTCTACTTTTCACAAATTTGCTGCATGATACTTGGTGAAGACAAATAACCAGAATTTAAGTTCTCATTCAGGCAAATCAGGCAAAGATATCCAGATGCTTGTGCTCACCAAATGATATAACTTAGTCTCCTCCAGCAGAGGCCACATAGACTTTGAAACTGGACATATATCTTAAGAGAATATTGCTGTGTACTTGCTGCTTCCCCTGAAAGGACAGAAAGAAGTGGCTAGAAATTTGCCTCAGCTGCGAATTCTGCCGAATCATCATTTTTACTCAGAAAGATGAGTTTTCTAACAACAGTTGCTTTCAGTCATCTCCTTGCCTTGAATGAGTTTTCACAACAAAGCTTTAAAGTTGTTAAAACGCTCATCGTGGCAGTTTGAAACCTGAGTTAATATCTCAGTTTGGGATGGAACTGCTACTCAGAGTTAAATGTTTTTCATGTGGTTTGAGAATCAGTTTTAATTAACGTTCACAGAGTTTCATTCTACTGATTAGTCTGATCCAAATCCAAGAAATATTAATAAATAAGTTCTGTAGCCATCAAGATTTTGCTGAAGAACTAGTTTTAATGGGATTTTAAGGGGAGGAAGGGGAAGCATGCTATTTTAGTAGATACAAGATATTGCACTTTAAGAATGCTTGAAAAATCTGCAAACTTACAATTTTTGTGCTAATATGTAAAAAAATGTCCTGTGGCCTTTAGGAAACCCTGTTTATCTAAAACGTTTTGTTAGTTGTTTTTCTTTTTTTCCTAAAGCTACTTCTGCTATATGTTACATCTAAATGGATTATAATTGAAGAAAATTAAATTAGTTTGATCCTCCTTGGCAGAACTTGGCATAACTGTCAGTCATTACTGCATTGCATGTATGGCATTCTGCACTGTGCAATGCAGCACTATGCAGAAATACCTGAGTTAGTGCTGAATTAGCTGGCTTTGGAGCTGGACAGATTCAGGTGGGAACAGTGCCATTCTAACTGGGGTGTCTCAGTGCAAGCTAGCGCATCTCTCTGGCCCCAGCTATGCAGGCCACAAACCTGCAAGTAGTTTGGGAGGTTCTGAGTGGCATTGTATTGTGTGGGCTAGACATGCATTTTTAGATACTTGAATAACAAATGATGGTACATTTCCTTTCTTCTGTCTTCTCTCCTGCTCCCCTTTTTCTGTTGACTCACGTTAACTTTATGGGAGGATGGTACTTCAGATGCTGCTAAAAGAGGGTGAAAGAAGCTTAAAATTTCTCTAATCCCTTCCCTCATCTAGTACATCTTATGTCTTCTCAAATGGTTTTAGCATCTGTACTGAATTCTTTTCCATAACTACAGAATACAAAACCCATTAAAAATATAATGCTATTATAGTCCCAAGAAAATTGGCAGGAGAAGCTAAGTAGCTTAAACCATTTTTGGAAGCCAATGAGATATTAAATTGATAGAGGTCTAGCAAAGTTATTTAATAAATTATCTGTGTGCAAGCCATTGCACGTGGTAAATGCAGAAAACTCTTTTCTCCTCCTATTTTCAATTGTATACCAGGGCAGCCTGAGAGAGTGCCTAGCACCAGCTAGGTTTATGAGCAAATGACAGAAGAATTTTGGATATAACTGAGGAAACTGAAAAGAAAAGTAAAATCATCATTGTTGAGAGATGAGCTGAGTAAAGAAATGTAGCTGATTTTAAACAGCACTTCACTAAAGTGAAGTATAGAGCACTACTGATTTGGTGAATGATAAAACACAGGATGTCTTAAGCCACCCCAAAGGGCAATTAATACAACTGAATGTCTTTTTTTTTTTTTTTTTTCCCCTTCTAGGCTTGTTTGAAAATTGATTAGTGATACTAAATAGTAACATTCTTTTAAGATTGGCCAAATCTGATCTTTAAAGTGTTTAAAAAACAATAAGGAGAAACACATCAGCATTTAATGATCATATTTATTCACAAATTCATAGGCTAAATACCATTAAGTTGTCCTATCATTTATCTACCTTATGAAACGAAACTGCTCAGGTTTATCCATTGTCTTCTGTGATTTTGCAAATAGTTTGACTTAGACTAAAAGTTACCCTCGAGAAGTACATAGCCCTGATTGGAAGATAGCAATATTTGGAAAGCTTTATGCTCACTAAACTATTCTCTATCTAATTTTGTACTCTGCAGATTAGGATATAAAACCTTGGAATGTGACAAAATAATGATGCTAGAGAAAAGACAGTCCACCATTCAAAGAGTCATTTCCTGGATGTACAAGTTGCTAAGATTTTGTAATAATCATTATAAACTTTTAATGCACTATAAGTCATTAATATTCTGGGTACTAGAACTTTGACATATGCATTGCTGGGTTTTTGAGTTGTAATACAATTACTGTAATTTGTTAAAAGTCTAGGTTGCTCAGTTGCTTCACAATGCCACCGCATCTGATATTCAGATGTTGCAGGTGAAACCATAGTATCAACAGAGTGAATGTATTATAAATACCATAAACCCAGCAGTGAGTCCTGTTTCCATCATTTAGAAGTTTCAGATGAACAACTGCAGATTATGCAGTTGCCAGGTCTGGGAAGCAATTATTTTTAACTGAAAGTGAAATAATATTTTCCTGAAAAAAAAGAAATACACTTCAGCTATGAAAGGGACAGGGAGAAGTAGATAGATTAATAGATAGCTTCTTAGCTGGTGTGATATTGGCACAGGTAAGGGAAGCTCCTCTGATGAAGTACTACAGGGCTCTGGGTTTTCTTTCTGCACGAAAGAAAGCAGTAAGTGGCTGCAAGTAAGATGAAGACAAGCCTGGAAAGTTTCTGCAGATAATTATGAAAATGCAGTTTGGTCTAACTACAACTGCACTTTTTTTTTTTTTTTCCCTCTCCTCCCCAAGAGACTTGTGTGATGAGATGTGCAGCAAAGATCAGCAGAATGCCAGGAACTGTATATATAATTTTGGCTAATAAACCAGCATAAAGCATGTCAAAAAAGTGCTGCGTAATTTACTAAAGACAGAATTAGTTTTGTTTCCCCCTGCATGCTCTTAATTCCAGTGGAAAAGAGATGGTGTTGTAGGATCCTGGAGAGTTTCGTTAGCTGTGTAAATATAAGACTCTCTAATTTCAATGTGGCTTTAGGAGCTGGCAAGCTAACCAAGTTTTGCAAAGGTGTAAAAAAGGAAAGACGACTTTTAGTATCTGTGGCTGGTATTCAGCATAAGATTCCCACCAGTTTGGAGGTTTTCATCCTTTACTATCCATATGTCGTTCCTGAGAAAGTAGGAGTCTTTACACTCTGGAAAACTTTTAACATCTTTCCAATTTTCCCCACCTCTTTTGGATGGACATTACCTGAGATCCAAGATAATTCAGAAAAACTTGAACTCTCTCATATTTACATACAACACAGGAACAGGTTAAAACCACATAGAGCTGAAAGGTTTCTATTATCAAAGTTTTAAAATTTTTACTGTATTCATTATAGGTTTTGGTCATGCTCTTTCTGCATACCATCAACTTTACTTGATGTTCAGCTTGGATGCCATGGAGATTTAAGGTAACTTCTCCATTTCAGAAAGCATTGTTCAGTACAAACAGTTTTAGATCACAGCTCAACTTACTTGTAGATGAAGAAAAAAAAGTTATTGGCTTGGAAGCCTAAACACATGGAAAAAAATCTGTATCAGTCAAACAAATAAATAACTCTGCTATTAAATTGATGAAGTTGGTAGCAAAACACAGCAATGCTTGTAATAATTTTCCATTGCTATTTATGTATGTCAAAGTTTTTTTTTTTCTATTAAGAAACTGATCTCAGGTAGCTTTAAGGCAGCTAGGAAATCCATCAAGTGTTTTAAAATCCATAGCAATCTGAGATGTATTGACTTCAAAAGCTGGCTATAAACATCCAAATGGAAAATTACCTACCAATATGCCAGATATATATGATACCTAGCTGAGTTCTGAGAAAGATGAAGTTGACTGGCAAACCACCAGATAATCTGCATACAAGATATCCATTAAACCTATCTGTAATGATCTACCCCATTTCAAAGCAAAGCGTTCCCAAGTACACAAGTAATAAAAGAAATCTACAAACTGTATTTGTAGAAAAGAACCTTAACAGCAGGCTGAAGAGCAAAGTCTTCAAAATGTTCTTTTTAAGAAGTCCGAAGAATTACCACAGTGTATTTTCAGAGCGACAGGACTGTGGATTTGACTACAGTATCTTCTAAGGCAGTGAGAAGAGGGGACTTTCCCATATATATGGAGATACATTTATACATTCAGGTGGCTATAGTACATTTCCATTCTTGCTAGGGAAAAGCACAGAGCGGGAAAGTTTCTAAAGCATTTAACAGATCTGAAATGTACACGGGCCTGGCGCTTGATCACATTCCCCAGCCGGTGAGACGGTT